>NC_090220.1:10562500-10570961 GCF_033026475.1 Channa argus | reverse complement strand
CTTACACTCTTGATTTCTGGCTAAATAAAAGCTGTTGCAATGATATTTCCATGCTGAACCGAGTTGTTCAGGTTCAAATATGAAGGCAAACCCACTTTCCTTTCAGTATTTTGCTGCATTTGGCAGAAACAAGCATATTTGCTCATTCGGCTTGAAATTGCTTTTAAGCGCATAAAAACTTACACTCTTGATTTCTGGCTAATTAAAAGCTGTTGCAATGATATTTCCATGCTGAACTGAGTTTTTCTGCGTCAAATATGAAGGTAGACCCACTTTCCTTTCAGTATTTTGCTACATTTGGCAGAAATCAGCTCATTCGGCCTGAAAATGCTTTTAAGCGCATAAAAACTTACACTCTTGATTTCTGGCTAAATAAAAGCTGTTGCAAAAATATTTCCATGCTGAACCGAGTTGTTCAGGTTCAAATATGAAGGCAAACCCACTTTCCTTTCAGTATTTATCTGCATTTGGCAGAAACAATCATATTTGCTCATTCGGCCTGAAAATACTTTTAAGCGCATAAAAACTTACACTCTTGATTTATGGCTAAATAAAAGCTGTTGCAATGATATTTCCATGCTGAACTGAGTTTTTCTGCATCAAATATGAAGGCAAACCCACTTTCCTTTCAGTATTTTCCTGCATTTGGCAGAAACAAACATATTTGCTCATTCGGCCTGAAAATGCTTTTAAGCTCATCAAAAACTTACACTCTTGATTTCTGGCTAATAAATGCTGTTGCAATGATATTTCCATGCTGAACTGAGTTGATCTGGGTCAAATATGAAGGCAAACCCACTTTCCTTTCAGTATTTTGCTGCATTTGGCAGAAATCAGCTCATTCGGCCAGAAAATGTTTTTAAGTGCATAAAAACTTACACTCTTGACTTCTGGCTAAATTAAAGCTGTTGCAATGATATTTCCATGCTGAACCGAGTTGTTCAGGTTCAAATATGAAGGCAAACCCACTTTCCTTTCAGTATTTTGCTGCATTTGGCTGAAACAAGCATATTTGCTCATTCGGCTTGAAATTGCTTTTAAGCGCATAAAAACTTACACTTTTGATTTCTGGCTAAATAAAAGCTGTTGCAATGATATTTCCATGCTGAACTGAGTTGTTCTGGCTCAAATATGAAGGCAAACCCACTTTCCATTCAGTATTTTGCTACATTTGGCAGAAATCAGCTCATTCGGCCTGAAAATGCTTTTAAGCGCATAAAAACTTACACTCTTGATTTCTGGCTAAAAAAAAGCTGTTGCAATGATATTTCCATGCTGAACTGAGTTGTTCTAGGTCAAATATGAAGGCAAACCCACTTTCCTTTCAGTATTTTGCTGCATTTGGCAGAAACAATCATATTTGCTCATTAGACCTGAAAATGCTTTTAAGCGCATAAAAACTTACACTCTTGATTTCTGGCTAAATAAAAGCTGTTGCAATGATATTTCCATGCTGAACTGAGTTGTTCTGGGTCAAATATGAAGGCAAACCCACTTTCCTTTCAGTATTTTGCTGCATTTGGCAGAAACAAGCATATTTGCTCATTCGGCTTGAAATTGCTTTTAAGCGCATGAAAACTTACACTCTTGATTTCTGGCTAAATAAAAGCTGTTGCAATGATATTTCCATGCTGAACTGAATTGTTCTGGCTCAAATATGAAGGCAAACCCACTTTCCTTTCAGTATTTTGCTGCATTTGGCAGAAACAAGCATATTTGCTCATTCGGCCTGAAAATGCTTTTAAGCGCATAAAAACTTACACTCTTGATTTCTGGCTAAATAAAAGCTGTTGCAATGATATTTCCATGCTGAACCGAGTTGTTCAGGTTCAAATATGAAGGCAAACCCACTTTCCTTTCAGTATTTTGCTGCATTTGGCAGAAACAAGCATATTTGCTCATTCGGCTTGAAATTGCTTTTAAGCGCATGAAAACTTACACTCTTGATTTCTGGCTAAATAAAAGCTGTTGCAATGATATTTCCATGCTGAACTGAGTTTTTCTGCGTCAAATATGAAGGCAAACCCACTTTCCTTTCAGTATTTTGCTGAATTTGGCAGAAACAAGCAGATTTGCTCATTCGGCCTGAAAATGCTTTTAAGCGCATAAAAACTTACACTCTTGATTTTTTGGCTAAATAAAAGCTGTTGCAATGATATTTCCAAGCTGAACCGAGTTGTTCAGGTTCAAATATGAAGGCAAACCCACTTTCCTTTCAGTATTTTGCTGAATTTGGCAGAAACAAGCAGATTTCCTCATTCGGCCTGAAAATGCTTTTAAGCGCATAATAACTTACACTCTTGATTTCTGGCTAAATAAAAGCTGTTGCAATGATATTTCCATGCTGAACTGAGTTTTTCTGGGTCAAATATGAAGGCAAACCCACTTTCCTTTCAGTATTTTGCTGCATTTGGCAGAAACAAGCATATTTGCTCATTCGGCCTGAAACTGCTTTTAAGCGCATAGAAACTTACACTTTTGATTTCTGGCTAAATAAAAGCTGTTGCAAAGATATTTCCATGCTGAACTGAGTTGTTCTGGGTCAAATATGAAGGCAAACCCACTTTCCTTTCAGTATTTTCCTGCATTTGGCAGAAATCAGCTCATTCGGCCTGAAAATGCTTTTAAGCGCATAGAAACTTACACTCTTGATTTCTGGCTAAATAAAAGCTGTTGCAATGATATTTCCATGCTGAACTGAGTTGTTCTTGGTCAAATATGAAGGCAAACCCACTTTCCTTTCAGTATTTTGCTGAATTTGGCAGAAACAAGCAGATTTGCTCATTCGGCCTGAAAATGCTTTTAAGCGCATAAAAACTTACACTCTTGATTTTTTGGCTAAATAAAAGCTGTTGCAATGATATTTCCAAGCTGAACCGAGTTGTTCAGGTTCAAATATGAAGGCAAACACACTTTCCTTTCAGTATTTTGCTGCATTTGGCAGAAACAAGCATATTTGCTCATTCGGCCTGAAAATGCTTTTAAGCGCATGAAAACTTACACTCTTGATTTATGGCTAAATAAAAGCTGTTGCAATGATATTTCCATGCTGAACTGAGTTGTTCTGGGTCAAATATGAAGGCAAACCCACTTTCCTTTCAGTATTTTGCTGCATTTGGCAGAAACAAGCATATTTGCTCATTCGGCCTGAAAATGCTTTTAAGCGCATAAAAACTTACACTCTTGATTTCTGGCTAAATAAAAGCTGTTGCAATGATAATTCTATGCTGAACCGAGTTGTTCAGGTTCAAATATGAAGGCAAACCCACTTTCCTTTCAGTATTTTGCTGCATTTGGCAGAAACAATCATATTTGCTCATTCGCCCTGAAAATGCTTTTAAGCGCATAAAAACTTACACTCTTGATTTCTGGCTAATTAAAAGCTGTTGCAATGATATTTCCATGCTGAACCGAGTTGTTCAGGTTCAAATATGAAGGCAAACCCACTTTCCTTTCAGTATTTTGCTACATTTAGCAGAAATCAGCTCATTCGGCCTGATAATGCTTTTAAGCGCATAAAAACTTACACTCTTGATTTCTGGCTAAATAAAAGCTGTTGCAATGATATTTCCATGCTGAACCGAGTTGTTCTGGCTCAAATATGAAGGCAAACCCACTTTCCTTTCAGTATTTTGCTGCATTTGGCAGAAACAAGCATATTTGCTCTTTCGGCCTGAAAATGCTTTTAAGCGCATGAAAACTTACACTCTTGATTTATGGCTAAATAAAAGCTGTTGCAATGATATTTCCATGCTGAACTGAGTTGTTCTGGGTCAAATATGAAGGCAAACCCACTTTCCTTTCAGTATTTTGCTGCATTTGGCAGAAACAAGCATATTTGCTCATTCGGCCTGAAAATGCTTTTAAGCGCATAAAAACTTACACTCTTGATTTCTGGCTAAATAAAAGCTGTTGCAATGATATTTCCATGCTGAACTGAATTGTTCTGGCTCAAATATGAAGGCAAACCCACTTTCCTTTCAGTATTTTCCTGCATTTGGCAGAAATCAGCTCATTCGGCCTGAAAATGTTTTTAAGTGCATAAAAACTTACACTCTTGATTTCTGGCTAAATAAAAGCTGTTGCAATGATATTTCCATGCTGAACTGAGTTTTTCTGCGTCAAATATGAAGGCAAACCCACTTTCCTTTCAGTATTTTGCTACATTTAGCAGAAATCAGCTCATTCGGCCTGAAAATGCTTTTAAGCGCATAAAAACTTACACTCTTGATTTCTGGCTAAATAAAAGCTGTTGCAATGATATTTCCATGCTGAACCGAGTTGTTCAGGTTCAAATATGAAGGCAAACCCACTTTCCTTTCAGTATTTTGCTGCATTTGGCAGAAACAAGCATATTTGCTCATTCGGCTTGAAATTGCTTTTAAGCGCATGAAAACTTACACTCTTGAATACTGGCTAAATAAAAGCTGTTGCAATGATATTTCCATGCTGAACTGAGTTTTTCTGCGTCAAATATGAAGGCAAACCCACTTTCCTTTCAGTATTTTCCTGCATTTGGCAGAGGTCAGCTCATTCGGCCTGAAAATGTTTTTAAGTGCATAAAAACTTACACTCTTGATTTCTGGCTAAATAAAAGCTGTTGCAATGATATTTCCATGCTGAACTGAGTTGTTCTTGGTCAAATATGAAGGCAAACCCACTTTCCTTTCAGTATTTTGCTGAATTTGGCAGAAACAAGCAGATTTGCTCATTCGGCCTGAAAATGCTTTTAAGCGCATAAAAACTTACACTCTTGATTTCTGGCTAAATAAAAGCTGTTGCAATGATATTTCCATGCTGAACTGAGTTGTTCTGGGTCAAATATGAAGACAAACCCACTTTCCTTTCAGTATTTTGCTGCAATTGGCAGAAACACGCATATCAGCTCATTCTGCCTAAAAATGCTTTTAAGCGCATAAAAACTTACACTCTTGATTTCTGGCTAAATAAAAGCTGTTGCAATGATATTTCCATGCTGAACTGAGTTGTTATGGGTCAAATATGAAGGCAAACCCACTTTTTTTTGTATATTTTCGTGCAATTGGCAAAAACAAGCATATCAGATCATTCGGCCAGAAAATGCTTTTAAACTCATAAAAACTTACACTCTTGATTTCTGGCTAAATAAAAGCTGTTGCAATGATATTTCCATGCTGAACTAAGTTTTTCTGGGTCAAATATGAAGGCAAACCCACTTTCCTTTCAGTATTTTCCTGCATTTGGCAGAAATCAGCTCATTCGGCCTGAAAATGTTTTAAGCGCATAAAAACTTACACTCTTGATTTCTGGCTAAATAAAAGCTGTTGCAATGATATTTCCATGCTGAACTGAGTTGTTCTGGGTCAAATATGAAGGCAAACCCACTTTCCTTTCAGTATTTTGCTGCATTTGGCAGAAATCAGCTCATTCGGCCTGAAAATGCTTTTAAGCGCATAAAAACTTACACTCTTGATTTCTGGCAAAATAAAAGCTGTTGCAAAGATATTTCCATGCTGAACTGAGTTGTTCTGGGTCAAATATGAAGGCAAACCCACTTTCCTTTCAGTATTTTGCTGCATTTGGCAGAAACAAGCATATTTGCTCATTCGGCCTGAAACTGCTTTTAAGCGCATAGAAACTTACACTCTTGATTTCTGGCTAAATAAAAGCTGTTGCAATGATATTTCCATGCTGAACTGAGTTGTTCTGGGTCAAATATGAAGTCAAACCCACTTTCCTTTCAGTATTTTGCTGCATTTGGCTCAAATCCGCTCATTCGGCCTGAAAATGCTTTTAAGCGCATAAAAACTTACACTCTTGATTTCTGGCTAAATAAAAGCTGTTGCAATGATATTTCCATGCTGAACTGAGTTGTTCTGGGTCAAATATGAAGGCAAACCCACTTTCCTTTCAGTATTTTGCTGCATTTGGCTCAAATCCGCTCATTCGGCCTGAAAATGCTTTTAAGCGCATAAAAACTTACACTCTTGATTTCTGGCTAAATAAAAGCTGTTGCAATGATATTTCCATGCTGAACTGAGTTGTTCTGGGTCAAATATGAAGGCAAACCCACTTTCCCTTCAGTTTTTTGCTGCAATTGGCAGAAACAAGCATATCAGCTCATTCGGCCTGAAAATGCTTTTAAGCGCATCAAAATTTACAGTATTGATTTCTGGCTAAATGAAAGCTGTTGCAATCATATTTCCATGCTGAACTGAGTTGTTCTGGTTAAATATGAAGGGAAACACACTTTCCCTTCAGTATTTTTACTGCAATTGGCAGAAACAAGCATATCACCTCATTCGGCCTGAAAATGCTTTTAAACTCATGAAAACTTACACTCTTGATTTCTGGCTAAATAAAAGCTGTTGCAATGATATTTACATGCTGAACTGAGTTGTTCTGGGTCAAATATGAAGGCAAACCTGCTTTACCTTCAATATTGTGGTGCAATTGGAAGAAACAAGAATATCAGCTCATTCGGCCTGAAAATGCTTTTAGGCGCATAAAAATTTACAGTATTGATTTCTGGCTAAATAAAAGCTGTTGCAATGATATGTCCATGCTGAACTGAGTTGTTATGGGGCAAATATGAAGGCAAACCCACTTTTCTTTCAGTAATTTGCTGTTATTGGCAGAAATCAGCTAATTCGGCCTGAAAATGCTTTTAAGCGCATAAAAACGTACACTTGTGATTTCTGGCTAAATGAAAGCTGTTGCAATGATATTTCCATGCTGAACTAAGTTTTTCTAAGTCAAATATGAAGGCAAACCTGCTTTACCTTCAATATTGTGGTGCAATTGGAATAAACAAGAATATCAGCTTATTCGGCCTGAAAATGCTTTTCAGCGCATAAAAATTTACAGTATTGATTTCTTTACCTTCAGTATGTTGCTGCAATTGGCAGAAATCAGCTCATTCGCCCTGATAATGGTTGTAGTCACATTAAAACTTACACCCTTGATTTCTGGCTAAATAAAAGCTGTTGCAATGATATTTCCATGCTGAACTGAGTTGTTCTGGGTCAAATATGAAGGCAAACCCACTTTCCCTTCAATATTTTGTTGCTATTGGCAGAAACAAGCATATCAGCTCATTGTGCCTTAAAATGCTTTTAAACTCATATAAACTTACACTCTTGATTTCTGGCTAAATAAAAGCTGTTGCAATGATATTTCCATGCTGAACTAAGTTTTTCTGGGTCAAATATGAAGGCAAACCTGCTTTACCTTCAATATTGTGGTGCAATCGGAAATGCAACCGCAAGGGGGCACAAGCCAGTGTCTTCTTGTGCCAGTCCCAAGTCTGGATAAATGCAGAGGGTTGTGGCAGGAAGGGCATCCGACGTAAAACACATGCCAAATCAAACATGCGAATCGTGACAAAGACTTCCATACCGGATCGGTCGGGGCCCGGGTTAACAACGACCGCCACCGGTGCTGTTGACCTACAGGGTACCGGTGGAAATTGGACTACTGTTGGTCGAAGACGAAGAAGAAGAGGAGGAAGGTGTGTTCGTAGGCAGAGAGAGAAGAGGAAAGCTAAGAATGTAGGACTGACAGTAGGGACTTTGAATGTTGGTACTATGACAGGGAAGGCTAGGGAGTTGATCGACATGATGCAGAGAAGGAAGGTGGACATACTGTGTGTCCAGGAGACCAGGTGGAAAGGCAGCAAGGCTAGAAGCTTAGGAGCAGGGTTTAAGTTGTTTTACCATGGGTCAGATAGGAAGAGAAATGGAGTAGGAGTTATTTTGAAAGAGGATTTTGTGAGGAATGTTCTAGAGGTGAAAAGAGTATCAGACAGGTTGATGAGTCTGAAGCTGGAAGTTGAAGGGGTGATGTTCAATGTTGTGAGTGGTTATGCCCCACAGGTAGGATGTGAGTTAGAAGAGAAGGAGAAATTCTGGAGTGAGTTAGATGAAGTGATGCAGAGCATCCCCAGAGGTGAGAGAGTTGTCATTGGTGCAGATTTCAATGGGCATGTAGGTGAAGGGAACAGAGGTGATGAGACTGTTATGGGCAGGTTTGGTGTTCAGGACAGGAACGCAGAAGGTCAGATGGTGGTTGACTTTGCAAAGAGGATGGAAATGGCTGTAGTAAACACTTTCTTTCAGAAGAGGCAGGAACATAGGGTGACGTACAAGAGCGGAGGGAGAAGCACTCAGGTAGACTACATCTTGTGTAGACGTTGTAATCTGAAAGAGATCAGTGACTGTAAAGCATTGGTAGGGGAGAGTGTAGCCAGACAACACAGGATGGTGGTGTGTAAAATGATGCTGGTGGTGAGGAAGATAAGGAGGACTAAGGCAGAGCAGAGGACGAAGTGGTGGAAGTTGAAAAAGGAAGAATGTCGTTTAGTTTTCAGGGATTTGCTGAGACAGACTCTGGGTGGTTTGGAGGTGCTTCCAGATGACTGGACTACTACAGCTAATTTGATCAGGGAGACAGGTAGGAGGGTACTCGGTGTGTCATCTGGAAA
>NC_090220.1:10555000-10557500 GCF_033026475.1 Channa argus | reverse complement strand
AGTAAATGACTTAATAAGCGATCATCAATTCGATTTATTTTGTCTCACTGAAACTTGGTTGCAGCAGGAAGAATATGTCAGTCTAAATGAGTCAACCCCCCCAAGTCATATTAATTATCATGTTCCTAGAAGCACAGGCCGAGGTGGAGGAGTTGCAGCAATCTTCCATTGTAGCTTATCAATAAACCCTAGACCTAAACATAGTTATAACTCATTTGAGAGCCTTACTCTAAGCCTTTCACACCCAAACTGGAAAACTCAAAAATCACTATTATTTGTTATCGTGTACCGTCCTCCAGTCCCTTATTCAGAGTTTTTGATTGAATTTTCTGATTTTCTAGCTGATTTAGTGCTTAGTACAGATAAAGTCATTATAGTGGGTGACTTTAACATTCATGTAGATGCTGACAGTAACTGCCTCAACACTGCGTTTAATTCATTATTAGATTCAATTGGTTTTTCCCAAAATGTAAATAAACCCACTCACTGTTTTAGTCACACGTTAGACCTTGTCCTTACGTATGGAATTGAAACGGATAATTTAACAATATTTCCTCACAACTCTCTTCTGTCTGACCATTTTTTAATAACATTTGAATTTACAATAACGGACTATATAGCAGTTAGGGAAAAATTCCACTATAGCAGATGCTTAAGTGAAAAAGCTGTCAACAAATTTAAAGAAATTATTTCTTCATCATTTGCTTCACCATATGTTAATACAATGGGAAGTAGTCTCCTTAATGTTACTCCTGCACAAGTAGATTATCTTGTTGACAATTCTGCAGCCTCACTACGTACAATACTCGATAGTGTTGCCCCTCTAAAAAAGAAGGCAGTAAATCAGCAGAGGCGATCTCCACGGTATAGTTCACAAACACGCAACCTAAAACAGGCAACACGAAAGTTAGAAAGGAAGTGGCGTTCCAGAAATTTAGAAGAATCTCACTTAGCCTGGAAAAATAGTTTAAAAACGTACAAAAAAGCTCTCAGTGATGCCAGAACAGCATATTATTCATCATTAATACAAGAAAACAAGAACAACCCCCGGTTTCTGTTCAGCACTGTAGCCAGGCTGACTAAGAGCCATAGTTCTGTTGAGCCTACTATTCCCTTAACTTTGAGCAGCAATGACTTCATGACCTTCTTTATGAATAAAATTGTAGCTATTAGAGAAAGTATTCACCAGATCCTCCCCCCAAAAATTACAGATAGATCTTCATGTACAGCAGTGCTAGAATCATGGATAAGGCCCCACTCCCTGTTAGACTGCTTTTTACCCATAGATCTCTCTGAGATAACTTCAATTATTACCTCATCTAAACCAACAACCTGTCTGCTAGACCCTATTCCAACTAAGCTGCTCAAGGAAGCTTTACCCTTAATAGATACGTTCATATTAGATATCATCAATCTCTCTTTAGAAACAGGCTATGTACCACAGGCCTATAAGGTAGCTGTAATTAAACCATTACTTAAAAAACCCTGTCTTGACCCAGGTGTTTTAGCCAATTACAGACCAATATCTAATCTCCCCTTTATTTCTAAAATAATTGAAAAAGTAGTCGCAAAACAATTATGTGATCACCTTCATAGGAATAATTTGTATGAAGACTTTCAGTCAGGATTTAGAGTTCATCATAGTACAGAAACAGCACTGGTAAAAGTCACCAACGATCTTCTCATGGCCTCAGATACTGGACTCATCTCTATACTTGTTCTGTTAGATCTTAGTGCTGCATTTGATACCATTGATCATAACATTTTATTACAGAGACTGGAACATGAAAATGGAAATACAGGAACTGCACTAGATTGGTTTAAATCTTATCTATCTGATAGATTTCAATTTGTTCATGTTAATGATGAATCCTCCATGCACACAAAGGTTAGCTATGGAGTTCCACAAGGCTCTGTGTTAGGACCAATACTTTTTACTTTATATATGTCTCCTTTAGGCAACATTATTAGAAAACACTCCATAAATTTCCACTGTTATGCTGATGATACCCAGCTATATTTATCTATGGAACCAGATGAAAATAATCAGTTAATAAAGCTTCAAGCATGCCTACAAGACATAAAGGCCTGGATGTCCCACAATTTTTTACTTTTAAACTCAGACAAAACTGAAGTCATAGTATTTGGGCCCAAAAATATCAGAGATATGATGTCCAACAGTATTGTTACCCTAGATGGCATAAGTCTGGCCTCCAGTACTACTGCAAGGAACCTTGGAGTTATTTTTGATCAGGATCTGTCCTTTAAGTCACATATAAAACAAATCTCTAGAACAGCCTTCTTCCACCTACGGAACATTGCCAAAATTAGGAGCATACTGTCTCAAAGTGATGCCGAAAAACTGGTCCATGCATTTGTTACTTCTAGGTTGGACTACTGTAATTCCCTACTTTCAGGATGCCCCAGTAACTCCCTAAAGAGCCTGCAATTAATCCAAAATGCTGCAGCAAGAGTGCTGACTGGAACTAGCAAGAGAGAT
>NC_090220.1:6645000-6885000 GCF_033026475.1 Channa argus | reverse complement strand
TTCCTGTCTGTGATGGACTAGCTGCAAGAAGGAAACTGCTGTGCATGGCTTTGCCCTAAATATTGCCTTCACCCCTCTGGAGACCAACGTTTAGGAGATGTAGAAGTCTGTCAAAATTTTTACAGGGTCCCCAGGCGCTTTGACCTACTTGTTTCTTTTGCAAGGCAAACTGTGGATACGAAAGAAAATAGTTAGCATCCAATCATCACCACCAGCTCTTTCATCAAAATGTGTGAAGCAGTGGTGTGTTATTCTACGCAAAAGTGAGTTTATTAAAATGAAGGCAGCACACACTCTATGATCTGCAACACCACACACTGTAGGACCACTGCAAGATCTTTTGTGCATTGTAAGGTTTTTTCAGACCTTACTGTATATACATCTTTCAGTGTGTATTTATTACATTTGCAGCAAAGGTTACATATTTATGTAAAGAGCAAAAGTATCCTTACAATTTTAAATACAGTAGATACTACTGTCTACTACCAATGTTCTGGTGATTGCTACAGATTTAAATTAGAAAGATTAATAAAATTGACATTCAGCCATCTCTGTTAACATTAAATAGTTGTTTCCTACACTATTTCATAACATAGATCAGAAATAAATCGATACTGGACTGGAGAGACTGGAGTTTGAGCTGGATGTGATGCTCCACAATGAGAAAATAAATGCCTGATGTGTCTCTTTCTGTTTGTTTCCTCCATTAAAGTTTAAAACACATACAGGAAAACACGCAAAGCCGCTCGCATCCAGCCTTACTTGCAAATCATTATGATTGGGGACAAAATGGAAAGGTCAAAATTTCAACTTTGAAAGGCCACAGCTGCTGCATCCTCAGGTCCCATTTTGATGAAGCAAGGAGGGAAGATGTATCTCACAGCAGAGAGGCTTCAACAAGACCAGCATCACAAAGACACAACATATGCATTTACCTAAATGCTCTATCAGTTTTAATAAGATTTAATAATCAGACGTACAATCTGCTAAGTTAAAATCAATTTATGACATCAAGCATTTCATTAATAAGATTATGGAAATGAGGCACTTGCTCTGATTATAGTGTGCTATCACAATGAACTGGACTTGAGACTACAACTTAAATGGTTCTTAAAGAGAAAATGTGATGCACATGCCTTTCTTCAAATAAAGCTGAATAGCATCCCAGATCTGGGGCAGAAAGAATTAAAAATATGATCGATGGCTTCAGGGGCCTTATTCCACTTCATCACTTTTTAACTGAGTTTGACTTCAAAAACATTGTTTTCCTGTCATTAATCAATAAGGTGCACACTATCATGGTTGTACAATAGTTACAGTGAGATATTGGCTTTTCATATTGTTTTCTAATTACTGAGGTGTCACATGATGCGTGGCCACGATCCATTATTTAGTAAAGGTTAGTCTCAAATTTGGTGGATTATCCTTAGAAGCTCAGCTATACTTGTAAATGTCACACCTTTCAAAAGGAAGAGGACTAGCAGTTAATGGCTCCTAAAGGGTGATTGTTCAGTGTCAACAAATCTGATTGGGTTCCATTTGTGGACGGGCATTTTGTGCTGGTTGAAATCAGTGGCTTTACATCACGTTCAGACTGTGAGATTTTGAACCACAATGGTTGCGCAACCAGTACACAATTGCTTTTCTCTTTTCTTCTCACCCATTTGTGCCCTTGTGGGCTGTGAATCCCTCACTGGTACATGCCAGTAGCTGCTTGTTTCAGAGAGGATGGGGGTTGGTCCTGCCCTCAAAGCAGAGAATCCCTCAGTCCCGTATAAATACACTTGCAGATGTCTTTTTTTCCAGCCACGTCTGCCTCTCTCGCGCTCTGGTTCTCTTTTTCTCTCACAGCACACAGAGTTACATTAAGAGCAAGAAAAAGGAAGGCTGAGGGTGTTCGTTTTGTGGAAGGGTGGGAGTCAAAGAGCAGGAGCATGAAGGTAAAGTGGAATAAGACGAGAGAAAGTGACAGAGAGAAAGCAAAGGGAGGAGAGTCGAATGAAGGAGGAGGGGGGTTGGTGCCAAATAAACTGCCCTCTCTTCTCCCACATCTCAGCCTGTGAGCACTGGAGCGCAGCATGAGCTCTGCAGCGCATCCCTGTCATGTACACTTGTAAGTTCTCTTCATTCACTCAGTCAGGGATGCAGCGCTCATGTATGAATGGCAGCGACGGCACAGAGACAGCAGCAGCGAAGAGTGTTTTAAATCTGCTTTGATGAGATCATTTGAGCTGGGAGGCAGCAGCAGCAGAGGAGAAGGCGACATGCAGAGAAGTGGATGGTGAGCTGCTCCAGTCACCAATTAAGGTCTGAACCGTTCTGCTTGTTTCTGTCAGCCTTTTGAAATATGCAGGATCAACACACAGGACATGCTTTCTGACTCTTTATGGTGGAATAGTTGTTGCTTTGTTGGCTCTAACATCATAGTGCATGTTGAACAAGACAAGCTACAACAGATATGAGTTCATCCAACCCTCTGGTATTTATCTGGCTCAACTACAGCAACTTTGATGCTGATAAAAGTGATTTACAGAAGACTGTAGAGAATCCCGGGAACTTCTCATTGATAATTTACTAGTTCCTTTGTTTGTTATTTCACAGCATCTGATCTAGTTTGTTAAAGTGTTGTTACGTGGTTGAGAAGAGCTATACGTTGACAGAATTTACGCTTAGTATTTCCAGTGTCACTCATCAGTGATGTTGAGCCTGTCAATTTTGGCTCTGCTCAGCATTACTTATGTTCAGACCAAGATATTTTAATTGGACTTTGCAATGATCTTCATCTGGCACCTTGCTGCAAACTTATCTGAAGCGAAACGCTGACACTAATGAAGATGGACTTAAAAAAAAATATGAAATGTACTGACTCTATTATTGTAACAACTTAAATGTGCTTTAAACAAAAGCCTGCAATCTTTTATAAAGAAAGGCACTATACATCAGGGCCTTACCATCAACTACAATAAAACACACACAATGTCACATCACAATACACCAATATAAATTATATATACATAATGCTATTGCTTTTATTGTACTTTGCCCAATAATATTGCATTGTGATCCAGCAATGGTAGTTTTATTTGAAGTTTTATCCACAAAATTAAGTATGAACATAAATACAAGTGACATGTTAACTTCATGAAATCCCCCAATATACAGGTATGCCATGCAAAAACATGTGCAAATTCCTTACAAATCAAATAAAACAAATACGACTGATTTAGCGGCTTCACAAAATACATCCACGCTGACGTAATAGACGCTTTGCAGTTTTGTAAAAAGACTTTTGCACATGAAGTCAACATGAGTCTTGTTTTAATCGTCGCATCAGGAAACATTTTCTTGCCTATCTCCTTTTTTGTAGGTGTATATAGAGTACACAAGTACACAAATGTCTTGCTTATGCACAAGCGGTATGAATATGAAGAGAAAGATAAAGCCCAAACCACCCTCAGAGAGTTACAGTAAGTTGCTAAATCACATTAAAATGTGGTAATTGGAATTTTGGGATTTTTCTGTGCAGCAGCTTTTACACCTTACTAAACTACAAGCAGTCTAAAAAACTCTACATACCAGAGAGAACGAATTCTTGTTTCCCTTCAGTATAATTCATGAATGTGTGCTGCAGACTGACTTCTTAGATGTGTACTTATCTCAATGAGCTTTTTATTAGTTGTTCATCAATCCTTCTTGTTGAACTAGTTTGAACTACATAAATTGAGAGTTGCTGGGAGTCCTTAGAAGAACACTTTATTAAGGAACTTAATAAAGTGTTGTTTTGTTGTTTTTGTTTTTATATTTTTTGTCCTTTCGACTTATCTCGTGAGTTCAGGGTCGCCACAGCGGATCATTGTCATCATGTTGATTTGACAGTTTTTACGCCGGATGCTCTTCCTGATGCTACCCTCCCCAATTTCTACCAGGCTTGGACTGGCACTGCACAGCTTAATCCTTCCCAACAATCATAATGCATAAGTTGCTGAAAATTTTTGTATCAAATGCATCCCAGCAAATTATGGTTGCATAATTAAGATTATAGAATTAAGGTTACGCAATTCTGCAGAATGCCTTGAACAAGCTCTGCATGCTTGTTATTTTTCATCTCCATATTCTGCTGTGGTCTAGTCCTGGTACATTACAAAAAAATAGCCTTTGAGTCATATTGTTTGAGGTTGTTTTTGCCCACTTGAAAGCTTGTTCAGATCAGAGACAAATTCACACTTCAAGCGTTGGGAATGCTGCATGAGCAGATCAATAGACACAGTGTGTCCAAACCAGCCATATCCCCCTACCAAGCAGGGTGCTGACTCCTCTGAAGTTGACACTGAACTTTTCATCTAGCACCATTAAGTCAAGTCTCAGCCAGCTTTATTTTTATTTTTTTGGCAGATGTACACTACAGTATGGCATAGTGTATGTAAGCTAAAAGCTAACTTAATCATTAATGATGATTTTAAATGTGAGCACCTTAAACAGCCTTATGTGCTATCAGGCAAAGTACTCAAACTGTCGCGAAGGTAGAAAATCATGGCTACTGAAAAAGATTAAAATAATCTTTAATTTATATTATATCCACTTGAACTATGCCAGTGGTGTGCTCTATGGATAGCAATGGTGACCTGACAATCATTCAGTTTGTTGAACTATCACTTCTGTCCAAGCTTAAATATTTCAACAACTATTGAACCAATTTCCTGGAATGGAATCCTTTATCCGTTCATCCCTTACCCACTAGTATGACTGTGGTTTGTGTTTTCAGTGAAATCTGTCTACATGTGCTCTGATCCATGGTTCCCTAAGAATGGACTTAACTTTGGTCTCAGTATAGTCAGTGTTTCAAGTTTACTGGTTTGAAACCAAATAGACGAGCAAATTATGATTGTTAATTGTCAAATATTAGCATGCTTATATGCTTTAAATAGGCATTTAGGATCCTAGAATGTGTTCTAATCAAGTAATACCAGATAATGAAGTACAGATTGAGTAAAAAGGCCCTATTATGCTTGTATAATCTGGTGGCATGTTGGTTTCCCACAACCATGAAGGATCCCAAAAACATGACTTTTTGACCAATCAGAAAAGAGTGGGGTTAGGGGTGAGTGGGGCTTATAGACACATAAGCTACAACAAACCATTTCATTCTGTTGATTAGATAATCTCAACATAATGAGCTAGATAAATAAGGGGACTCAGTGGCTTGGAAGCTGGAAGAGTGGCCGCCTATCAACCATAGGGACAGAAGTTTGCAGCCCGTTCTGTGAGGGCATCTGGTGTAAAAACTGTGATAAATCGACATGCGGACTGATTATCCATATACATATTTATAGTCAGAATTTAGGCCTAATTTGGCCATTTTAAAGCAAGATAATACTGTACTGTGTTCCTGCAAATAATTAGTGAATGAATGAATGGTCTGCACTTTCTATAGCGCTTTTCTACCTATTGGCACTCAAAGCACTTTACACTGCTTCTTATTCACCCATTCATACTCACAAAAACACACACTTACACACAATCACACACTGATCGGGGAGCTGCTATGCAGCTGGCCAATGCTCACCAGGAGCAACTAAGTTGGGGTTCAGTGTCTCGCTCAATTACCAAGAATCAGCTCATGCATAGTGCATTTGTTTCATCAGCAACTTCTGCAGATTCAAATGCTAAGCTATTTCTGCAGTCAAGTACGGGTTTAAACTGATTACTGTAAAATATTATTCACACTGTCACAAAAATCTAAATTTAGGAGCTGATAGCATGCTCACAATTACTTTAATATTACTGTGGAATTTGTGCTGAATATTGGACAGATCTGTCTGGCCTGGATGTTACTTAGCAAATGCAGAGGACATACAGATAGTCTACTGCCCACCCCACAGTGAATTCATGATGAGCTAAAAAGGTTCACACTCGCTCTTGAAGTGAGTCAGACACTGGATCACTGCCTGAATGTGAGTGAGTGAGTGAGTGAGTGAGTGTTGTGTCTCAGTAAACATGAGCGAAGAGCGAGATTTTAATGTATTTTGCAGAAGGAGTTCACTATATCACGTTACAGTGCCAGGAGCATACAGTGGGTAGAGACAAAGAATGGGCTCATCTTCAAATAGAGATCTTGAAGGCAAGTACTCACTGATTCCAGGAAGGGTCTGGACACAAATAACATTAGGAGCTAGACAAGAAAGCTGTGAGTTCTTAATGTAAAAATAAACCATTTTTATCAGCTAAATGAATAAATGACGTTTAATATTGAAACCTAATGTGTGCAAGTCATATTGTTGTGTCTGTCTACTATACATGTTCCATTTTTTTTAGAAATCTAATTTGTAATATTGTAATGCATACAATAGCTCTCTACTTGACTTTCTTATGGTCTAATATAATAAAAGAACACATTTTCTGTGGATTGGCTCATCACGGATTATGTGGTCTCACACATCCTAGTTGATGATGCCAATTATGAAATCAGAAACACATTTCACACCATGTATTTTTTCACATATCATCGCAAAACATACACACAGCATAAGCACAGTGGTATCACACTTAACTTCCTGGCACTGCCGGTTTTGCATCGGTTTACACGGTAGGCTTCCACACAACCTTCCACAACCACTTTGTTGATTTCGCTGTACATCCCACACTGATCAAGATTAAAACAATAACAGAGTTATTGCAGAATAGGATGGTCGTAGGTGGAGGTGTATGTATTGGTGATGGGGATAACAATAAAAATAACTACAGCCTTAAATGGTCCATCAACTCAGAGAGCTGTTTCTTAAACTGGACTGGATCCAGTATGGGTTAATCCACCCATGATACACACATTAGCACCTATTCTCAGTGTTATTCTACCTCTCCTGCTCTTTCTTGTATCCACACACATGCAGCTATGTACACATTTATCCTTGACATCAATATGCACATTTTAAACAAATTGATCACTGACACTATCTGTTCCTTCATCAGTTCCAACTCCAGTTTCTGTCCAGGAGCCTAATAGCAGAGAGGTATAAGGAACAGAAAGAAAAAAAACAGCAGTGTGCATTTCTTAATAAGTAAAGTTAGTGTGTTATTCTTAAATGTTCTGCACTTATAAAGCACTTTTCTACCTTTTGGCACTCAAAGCGCTTTACACTGCTTCTTATTCACCCATTCACACTCACAATCACACACACCGATGGGGGAGCAGCTGCTGTGCAGTTGGCCAACTGGGAGCAACTAAGTTGGGCTTCAATGTGTTGCTCAAGGACACTTCAACAGGTGACTGGAAGATCAAACCAACAACTGCGAGATTGACGGACAACCGTTCTACCTTCCTGTGCCACAGGAAGGTAAGAAAGTAGTAAACTTAGAAAGTAGTAAACAACTTATTGTGTGTGTGTGTGTGTGTGTGTGTGTGTGTGTGTGTGTGTGTGTGTGTGTGTGTGTGTGTGTGTGTGTGTGCATTTGTGTGTGTGTGCACACTGTGTGATCAAAATAAGTTCCATAAATAATAATATAGTTGTAAAGACTGCGTATTCTAACATGGCTGTTATTGGCTTGAATGTGTGTTTATGAGTTGGAAGATAAAATAGCTTCTGTGGTGGTGTACAGTACTTTTCTGGCACAGTGAAATGCCATGGTGAGGTATGAAAAGGAAAGAATATCATGGTTGCAGGGAGGTACAGTCAAATAGGCAGCTATTTATTGGTGATAGTAAGAAACAGAAAGCAAAAGCTGTCACTTCAATTCAATTCAACTTTATACATATATATTATATATATATATATATTGATAAGAAAATCAGAATAAGGGACAGAATAAAGTCAAGACTACCCAACATATCCCCCTTGAGCTACCGTAAGGCAACAGTGGAGAGGAAAAATTCCCTTTAACAGGAGAATCCTCCAGCAGAACGAGGCTCAGGGTGGACGCCCATCTGCCTTGACTGGTTGGGGTGAGTGGAAAGTGGCGAGAGGAAAGAAAAGAGCAACACAAAGCAACAACAAAACATTGGGCAGGTTGGCAGGACCAGCAATTACACGCTGGAAAACACACAGTTCCGAAAAATCAAGCTTGTTGTACAGTGTAGATGCTGCTTTTTAATGTCAGACCAACCCGCTACTGTTCTACTCATAGAGCTAAGAACTAATAACAAGATCTCAATCATTATGTAACAAAAAATGAACACATTATGTGAACATCCTTCAGTATTATTCCTGATTACCTTTAAATTTCATCCTATATCCACCAACCTATAAACCATATGAAATTGATTTAGTTAAGGTGGGAACAGACTTGATTGTGTAATAGCCTTGGAATATTGAAGCTGGTGTTTCCTAACAATTTTCAATCAATGAAATGTGATAAAATGTAAATGTATTCACATTTAACAAATATATATTTCTATATACACCAATCAGTCACGTTAAAGGTGAACACAATGAGTTGATGTGCTTAAGGCAAGAAAAGTGAGCAGCGAAAGGATTTCAGTGACTTTCACGCAGAGTGAGAGGTCTTGTGCAATGTTCCTGGATTGCATTGGTGACTACCTACCAAAAGTGGTTCAGGGAAGCACAACTGGTGACTTGCCAACAGGTAACATGCATTGATCTGCATAGGCATGTATTTATTTAAATAATTAAATAAATAATGGCAGATGACTGGCTTTTCTGTATCACTTTTACATTTTAAACCCTTCACATTGATCAATTTAGTTGGTCTTGAAGCCTTATCACACCTCACATGTGAAGCCTCACATCTTATATCACACACAATGGACACATTTGTTGTTTTCTCGGATGTTCACCAATCCCACTGTTCTCCTATTTGTGAATGTTACTATATTTTCTCCATATGTAGACACAATATTCTCATGTCACTTCAGGGCATAACAAGAAGCTGCTCCATTAGCTCAGACAACTTACACAAAACTGTTCTTTCTTCTTTGATCATGAGAATAATTGGATTAAGCTAATTACAAGCTCAGCAGACTATTACACTTAGCCTATGCTCTGTAATTGTGTATACACTGTGAATTGTGATGGAACTGATTATCATTTGCCTCTGGATGCTGATTAAAAATTCTATCAGAAGAGAGCAGCAGTTACGACATGGTCATATAAGCATGTTAACACAATCATTACTTTGATTATGGTCATATTTAATGAATTGACACTCTTACAAGACATGAATTTTGATAAATGTTGATTGCCTCAAGGAAACAATCGCATAATTATTTAGTCTGTCAACAAAATCAATATGCAAAATATCAAGAAAATAGTTAGTTCCCATTTCCAAAGCTAGTGAATGAGACAGCATTTATGGTGATGTTAGAGGGGAATATTGCTTCATTTTCTGTTCCTGAACAAAATTCGAAACACTTGATGTAAGTTTAACATAAAGTTTAAACCATTTTATAATTAGATTGAAGTGCAGCAGAAAGCGTTCAGGGAACATTACTGCTACATGTCTCATCTCAGCGCAGAATGTGGAAAGTGTGAAACAAACAGCAGTGAAATAACTTTGACAATGAATCCCATTAGAATGTAATGGGATTCTTCTTGCATAAAGAGAGATGGTGCTTTATAAATGTTAATAAATGGAATTTGATGTGGCCTTGTTATAGACCAGAACAAAGCAGGGTTTCTTTCGCTTTGCTAATCTGAAGCTATTAACAACAGGAAACATAGGTTATCATGTTAGCACAACATTAAATGCACATGGTTGTTTCATTGTTGTTTTATTGCTTTAAATTAAAGTAGAAATCATTGACAGACCCTTTCTTTCGCTAAGGTTGTATGACAATACCACATTATAAAAGGATGAGAGAATATAAAGTATAACAGTGTGACAGACACTGTTGCCTTGCCATCTCCTGTGATGCTCAGATGGGAGGTGTCAAATGCAGAACTGTCCTGTTTGCTTTAAGATACATCAACACTTTACTCATAACTCACTTAAAGCGCTTTACACTGCTTCTTATTCCCCCATTCACACTCACAATCACACACACTCATACACCGATGGGGGAGCTGCTATGCAGCTGGCCAACACTCACCAGGAGCAACTAAGTTGGTGTACAGTGTCTTGCTCAGGACACTTCAACATGTGACCGGAGGAACCGGGGATTGAACCAACAACTGTGATAATGGTGGACAACCACTCTACCTTCCTGCGCCACAGGACACTTTGACACATGTCGTAGAAGACAGAATCTCCTCTGCAGGAAACAAATGTCTCCACCCAACTTCACCCAAGAGAATCCTATCTAATCCTCTTAATGTGGATGATGATAAATCCAAATCAGGAAGAAGAAGATCATTTTGGGGGGCATAGGTCCCCCTCCACCAGTCCACAACCCAATGTTTCTTAGCAGTCTGTCTTTCTAGGGTGTTGTAATTTTCTACCACTGTAGCACAGTGATGGAGTGGTTAGTGCTGGTGGCTCACAGCTAGAACGTCCCTGGTTTGAAAACCCTAACTTTAGGTGCCTGCTTGTCACAGTTTCCAGTTTCACTTCCACCTCTGGACTTTTGTTTTGAAATGACCACTTCCATTATCAGTTTATTTGCTTTCACCTGTGTTTCCCTCTCTCTATTTAAGCAGCCCAGATCCTCTCCCACATTGCCAGATTGTCTGATCACTCTGTGTCAAATCTCCAGCGTCCTCATCGTTGTGTTTTGACCTGACTTCGAGCGTCAAACACTGTTTTGGATCTTGGACCTGTCTTGTTTGCTTCTGTCCCCCGTTGGTATTGTATTACTACTTACTCTGGTTTTCTGCCCTGGCTCTGTTTCTCAGCTCCGCCTTTGTCTGTTCCCTTGGATATAGTATGTGTCTCTTGGTCTATGATTCTCTGGATTTGGTCTTTGTTTTTGGATGTCGGATTGTGAACTGGATCCCGGATTATTGGACTGCGTGGTTTGTTCTCCTTCTGTTCCCTCTCCTTGACTTGACAATTCTTCCTCAACTCCCTCTACCAGACCATGTGGTGGATGCCAATTACTGCCTTGTCTTTCCACCTCTCTTCACCTGGATCCTACTGCCAGTAAGCCATCTGCCATCTTGTATTCCTCACCCGTATTGCACAGCCCTGCTACTAACCTCTCCTGTCTTTCCAGATCCCAGTTAAGCATCTTCCCCACCTGATGACCTCATACACTCCTTGCACTAATTATTTAAATAAACCATTTAAAACCTCTCTGGAGCTCTGGTCATTTAACTGGGTCATTCTATTAGTATAACACCTGCTGATGAGTAGTGGGCTTGTTAAGGGATTTGTGGGATAAAATAGTACTAAACTGCATTATTTTTAAACTTTTTAAAATTCCACTTCTGCACACACATTCAAACTGTGCTGTAAGTGAAAACATTTCCCCTCTCTGAGCTGTGAAATGTATTGTTGGCACAGTGTTATCTGGTACTCATTAACACTCAAACTGAAATGTTAAATTTCACACTGTCTGTACTTGTAAACATCTTCACAGTAGAACGCTGTAATTGCATACGCCCACATAATAAATTATTTAATTGTGTCACTTTTTATTACCACAAATTGTGAAAGACTTTTTTTTTTAAGACTACGTCTCTGGTATTAGGTATTAAGCTACTTTAGCTTAGATTCATTTTTAGTGTAAGGGTACTGTATGAGCCAACCAAGGGTCCTCAGTTTAGTTATTTGTTTAATGTAATGTGTGTCTGTGTGTAATGTAATTGTTTTATGTAATATGTGTTGGGTGCAGACCTGACACGGTAACTGGTGCAGAGGAATTGACTACAAGGTGGTGTGGACTGCAACAAGGTAGAAGAAAAAGGTTCTGTGTAACTGTGGAGGCACACGGTTCCTTACTGAGTTCTATGAGTTCTGTGAGTTCAGACATGCTTTGAGAAACTTGTTTGAGGCTAGTGAACGTGCTTGTGAGATTACTGTGCTTAAAGTTGTATGTACAATTGATCTGTCATCAGATCAAGTTGAGTAGCAAGTACAATAAATGTTCAATGTTTGTCTAACAACGATCTCCAGAGTGAACTATGTGCTGAAGCGTCAGGAGCGTCAGATGTGAGTAAGATCACCTCTACAGGTACTGCTGATAACAAATTAAAATTGAATAAGTCTGCTGCATCCTCCTAGATGATAACATGCTGGAAACACAAGTTAATCCTATAATGTATGAGCCAACTGTTGAAGCCCAGCTACTCCGGGTCCGTTGATGAGGAAGAATCACTCAAAACTTAGTACAGTCTGAGAAAAGCAATGTTTCTTTAACCCTTTCCCCTGTTACAACAGTGCTCTCTGGAGAGCGTCTCGATGCCCAAACTGTGACAAAGAGGATCTAAACTAACTGCAGCTTCACTGTAACTCTTATTCTCAGTTTTTTTCTACCCTTCCTGATATCCATTGCTAAACTATGTGTGTTAGCAGTTATCTCCCTGTTTTTCTCTGCTGGAATGAGGAGTAGCACTACTCTGTACCTGCTGTTCCCTTAGCTAAGCTGTGTGTGTGTGTGTGTGTGTGTGTGTGTGTGTGTGCGTCAGTGTGTGTGCAATAGATAACTTGTCCTGCAGCTGTCTACTCCCTAAGATAATAATTGTGGAGGCAAACTATTGTTCTACATTATATAAGTTCCTCTTCAACGAACATCACACTCTTAACCTTCCTGGTATGTTCAGGATCAAATTGACCCGTTTTAAAGTTTAAAAATCTAAAAAAAATACTTAAATTCACTTTGAAACTTCTCCTGCTTGGCTTATTTAGTGTAATCAACATATAAAATAAAAATGGTTCCGTTCACATTTTGGTAACCCCCTCTACATGTTTATATTACAAAGGGACTGTTCGGGTCAATTTGACCCGGCAGAAAAAATAGAAGCTAAAAAGAGTGAGACACACACTCACACACACACACACACACACACACACACACACACACACAGATGCATTCTCTTGAACTCGTCTGTGTGTTTGTGTGTGTGTGTGTGTGTGTGTGTGAGTGTGAGACGGGGGTGTTTTATGTCTCATAGTTGCAAAGAAACAAATAGTATTTGATCTTTCTGACTCATGTAGGGGGGGTTACAAATATGTGAGCTGAACCATTTTTATTTTATATGTTGATTACCCTAAATAAGCCAAGCAGAAGTTTCAAAGTGAAAAAATACTTTTAAGGTTTTTTTTTGTAATAAACAAGTGACTTATGCTGATAGAACCATGATCTGTGAACACTAAAGAACATCATTAAACTAAATATTGATTGAAATGGTTAGTAATGGAGTTAATTCTTTTAACAAATGTCTGTAAACGTCTGGGAAGTGAGGAGACCATTTGCTGGAGGGTTAGGAGAGTTTTGGCAGCTGTGGCTCAGTTGGTAAGGCATTCGACCACGAACCACAGGGTCAGTGGTCAGTGGCCCAGCTACATGTGTCCTTGGGCAAGACATTGAACCCCAAGTTGCTCCCGGTGGGTTAGGTGAGCACCTTGCATGGCAGCCACCGCAATCGGTGTGTGTGTGTAATGGGTGAATAGCAATAAACACTGTAAAGCGCTTTGGTTAAAAAATATAAGTGGCGATTTACCATTTACCAGGAATGTTGTCCCGTTCTTGTTTGATGCAGGATTCTAGCTGCTCAACAGTCCTGGGCCTTTGTTGCTGGATTCTTTGTTTTATGATGTGCCAAATGTTTTCTATTGGTGAAAGGTCTGGACTGCAGTCAGGCCCGTTCAGCAGCTGAACTCTTCTTCTGCAAAGCCATGCTGTTTTGATGGATGCGGTATGTGGTTTAGCATTGCCTTGCTGAAATATGCCAGGCCTTCCCTGCAAGAGAAGTTTGGATGGGAGTATATGTTGCCCTAAGATTTACCACTCATCATCTATCATCAGTAATTCCATAACCCTGGTTCTGGTTTACCTGACTCCCTGTCTCTTTGGTCTGAGGTTTGTGTTCCTTAGTTGCGCTGTTTTTTAATTTGTTAGCACTAGCCATCTTGATGTGTCCTGGATGTTCGCACACCTGGTTTATTTTTTCCATATTCGTTCCCTCTGTTTACGTTTTGTTTTCGCCTGTTTCTAGTTTGCCCTGTGAGATGCACTTTTGATTATTCATTTGGATTCTACCAAGTTTTGGTTGGTTTTAACTGGTTTTTGTATTAGTTATTCCAGCCACGTCCTGTGTTCAGGTTTCCTCTTATATGTCTTCTTGTATGCATTTTGAATTTTTCTGATTAGACATCAAGCTTGAATTCTGACTTTCTCTTGCCCTGGTTAGTGATATTCCTCTCATAATTTTTGGATTCTTTGTTTCTCAAACCTGGGTTAACAATAGTCTCTGAAGTTAGGTTGCAGTATTTATGTTCCCGATGCGTTTTCCTTCTGCCCCTAGCTTCATGCTAATTTCCCATAGTCTCATCGTGTGTTTTCTGCTTCTCTACAGCCTTTCAGTTTCACCCATGTAGAGTTTCTTAGCACCACTCCTGATTCTTGTTTTGTTCCTTCGTCTGTTGATGTGCCCGTTTCCTGTGGGTTTTGGTTATCTTGTTCTTTACCCCATATCTCAGAAGAAAATTCTTAGTTAATCACATTCCCTCTGTGTTTACGTGAGGGTCCATCCTCATACACAGTGCCTGACATCATCTTTGCATGATGCAGCTTTAACTGACATTTGTGGATTGCACAGTGAACTGTGCTCACACCCACTGATTTCTGGAATCATGCAGTGATGTCCAGCAGTGAATCCCACCTGTTTTTAATGCAGTGCCACCTGAGAGTCCAAAGATCACGCTCATCCAGTTTTGACCTCCAGCCTTGTACATTGAGCACAGAGATTCCCCCTGAATCTCTGAATCTTTTGATGGAGATATATACTGTAGATGGTGGAATATTCAAAGTATTCACAATTTTTGTTAGTCACAGATTGGTGAACCTCTGCCCATCTTTTCATTCATTCAAGGGTCTCTGCTTCTCTTAAATGCTCCTTTTATACCCAGTCATGTTACTGACCTGTTGCCAATTCACCTAATTAGTTGTCAAACACTCCTCCATTTATTTATTTTTTTTATTTGCAGCCATTGCTTTTCTGGTGGGTTTTTTTTTTTTTTTTTTTTTTTTTGCCCCTGTTCCAACTTTTTTGAGATGTGTTGCTGCCGTCAAATTCAAAATGAGCTAAAGAGGTGTAGCCAAAAAAATAATAATAATACAGTAAAAGTAACTCCATATTTATAGACCAGCTGAAACACCCCTGAACTATTGCTTTAACAATGGCTGGATTCTATTTAGATGTGTTAGCTCTAGGGTTCTGGTATTATGCATGCAGGCTTATTGGAACAAGCCTAATAAGACACTTAAAATGCAACTGAGCATTATTATTCCTATTAGTAATGCTGCATTCATGCAATTCTGGCAGAGTGGGAGATGCGGATAAAAACTCTCTCTAATTATGCCAACTTGTCTTGTTAAACTTTTTCTATGGGGGTTATTTTTAGTATTAACTTTTCTTCTTGTGCATTCTGCTGTGCATTCTTTTTAAATTCTAATACTGAATCATATATTTGCAACGATGCTAAATGGGAAATATTTTCAGTGTCAGAAACACCTAATACTCTTGGGATGTTATCATACAATTCAGTGGACTATATGTGTGGTTATCAGCTCGCACTATGCCAGTAGGTTCAGTAGATTATTCTCGTTTTCTGGTTTTGGCACGAAAAATACATGCTTTTGGCGGAATGGGTTAAAATACAGAAGCAACATTGACTAAAGACTGACCAACAGAATCAAATGGGAAATGAATTTGCATCTCTCGTGTCAAAATTATGTGTTTTTCACTGTTGTTTTTCACAACAGCGCTGATTACACCTGGAAAAACAGTTCAACAACACTGAAATAACACACAAGAGTCGACTTTTGTCTTTTACTTGCACAAGGGGAGCCCGGCGGGGTCTTAGTGACTTAACACTTCACCCGAACTCATCCAACTCCACCGGGCTCTTCCTTGTTCACACTATTCATTGGAAAACAGAGATCAAAGCAGCTACAGAGTTCAATGCAGAAAAACAATTCCTTATAAGTATAGGCCAATGAAAATTCATCACAATTCATCACATAATGATAATATAGCGTTGCATTGTTTCCTTGACCACTTTTATAGGTAAACTACAAAGGCAACTATCAAAGGCAAACCATCAAAGCTACATGGTGTCACTAATGACATCATAAGTACATAGACACATCACAAACATACATTACACACACATGCAAGCATTACATTTAATGTTGGAAACAATTAACAAACCCTAACATTCACCCAACCACCTGCTTCCTCTCTTCAAAGCCTCTAAGTTACTGCAGCAAATGCAACTGTAATATTAAGTATCTTCAGTAATTAAATACCTATGCCAGCATAAAGTGAGTGTGACAATGGACTTGATAATGATTCAATAGCATTCAATGCCATTATAGGAAGCTTGAATCAGCTAAAATATTTCCAATTTAAACAGAAAAGTTGTATACTGAAATAAATGACATTTTCCACCTTGGCTGCTCTTAACACATCATATGTGACTCAGCATGCATCTGTGGTTTTTATCGAGTGACAAGTTATGTCTGGCATTAAACAGCAGAATAAATTTGCACTGGTAAAACAGTAGGTGTGACATTAGGTGCTCTAATCTTCCAAAAGCTTGAAAGGTCCTTGTCACTCATTTGAACCGCCTGCTATAAGCAATCACAGTCACTGCACTTTGTCCCATAAAGATTACCATCCTGTTTAATTACACATATGAGATGTCTTGCCGTTCACATTGCTGCCTCGTCTCTATCTGTGGGCTACTTTGGATTCAGGGCATATTTTTACCCTATCCCATTATTACTCTTTTCAGAATGCTCTCCTTTCATATGCCTGTCAGGAAATGAAAGCAAAGTGAATAGAAATGCCCTTACTGTCTGACTAGTGGACCATGTGACTTACATAGCTGTTTATGCCTCAGATAAACAAACCCCATGTTATGCATGGTTCTGTTGATTTTTCAAATCCTGCTTCATCCCCAAGCAAGAATTCCATTTGTGGAACTGTAACATTTTTATGTGATTTATTCTATTGTCCTGAGTCTTGTGGCCATGGCTGCCTCTCCACCCCCTGTGCCCTTGCCATCAGCTTTGACAATCCCAGCCTTTGTTTTTGCAATAAGAAGCAGCATTATTCCAGAGGGATGACCTCCTCTGTCTCTACAGGGGCTGGCACTAATGACACAACCCTACCCAGTGATTGGACAGCACCCACCGGATGCCATATAGAAAATCCACTAGTTGTCATCAAAGCTGCTGTCCTTCACCAAAAGGAGAAAGTGATGGGTCAGGGCTGTTCATCACCGCAGACAGGTCAGGGCCCAGCACCTTCAACACCTTCATCATTAACATAGTACAACAGGATTAGACTCAGAGGAAACTGGATCATCGTTCATTTATGTAAGTAGGTTTTTTGTGTGTGGTGTTTAATTATAGAATTAACTATGTACTGTTGGTAATTAAGGTGAGAGTCCCTGGCTTTAATGTGGAAATAAATACCTTTCCCTTAGCCAAAACAACAGGGTTTAAGCAAAACGTGAAGGAGAGGTGCAGATATTAAAGGTACTGAGGTGAAAAATTATCCCCAAAAATCCTGCTGCAGTAGAATATTAGAATTTCAAACCAGCACACACCTAAAGGCTCAGCTTTACACATCAAAGCTGAAAGGAAGTGTGAAAAATCATAAAACATATTAAAACACACATTGTCATACATTAGATAACCCACAGATGTCCATCCTTGGTCAACATAAAAATGTATGAGTTGGCTGGTTTCAGATTCCTCTAATAGTCCAAAATCACAACATACACTTCCCCAACGTCTCTAATAGTCTTCTTCTGCATTGAAGTTATTTGCAACCAATAGTGATCCATCTGTCACTGACAGCTCTATTAAATATATTCCAAGCCAAGCATAGCAATGCAATATTTGAAATTGTTTATGGCTGTGTCACTGTAATGAGGGGTGGGACCCTTGCTACAGTTTGCCCTGCCAAACCACAGCTTTTTTGTTTGTTTGTTTTTTACAGAAAAAAAGATGATATAGTCAGTGTTGAAAGTCATTATCTTATCACAGGCCTGTCTCTTTTTTGTTCTGCATAGTGCTTGTTAATCTTTAAAGCCAGGATCTTTTCTTCCTTTCACTGGTGTGTATCCTTCAACACTGGTCTTCTGTGGAAAGATTCTAAATTTAAATATATGCAATCATTTGCTTATCATTTGTGGTATATCTTTGATCATAAAGTCAATATATCAATGCTAAAACTGAGAAATTAGTTAGCCAAAACATTAGAACCAACTTTTCCTATAATGCACTCAAGTACTTTGACTTCAATAATAAACAGAGTATAATTATCACCTTTCTGACAGTTTCAACTTAACAACTGAGAAATTGTGACCTTGTAAAAGTAGAATTTATGGCAGAGCTGCTGTATTGAATTGCACTAAATTGCACAGGTGGCCTTAATGTTGTGCCTGATGGGTGTATATTGTGTGTTTTAGGGAAAACCTTGCTAATTCCAGAAACATGATGTTAAACCACAATCTGCAGCAGCATGGCTCAGTAGTAAAAGTCTCAATGTACTAAACTGACCTGCCTGCAATCCAGACCTGTCATCAACTAACCTATGACCACCATTTTAGTGTCCCAACGTTTTTTAAATGGAACAGCATTAAGTTGATTAGTGTTATGGTTATAGTGTTCATTAGTTGGTCAGATTGATGTTACGAAAAAACTTAGCAGAGCACTTCATTTGAAGTAGCACTTCTATTTGTAGAGTCTGTGATGTGTGATACATTACTGTCAGGTTTATATGTATAGCTACATGGCTAGGTTATTTAGGGCTGCATGACAATTCTTTATGTCTGTTGAAAGTAAAATCAGCAGAATTATATACTTTATTGAAGAATTCCGCTTTGCAGCACAAAATCCCAGTTTTGTAACCAGCTGTGTAGTTGCATGTGAATCATGAAGCCACAGAAACACATAAAGAGGAGTATAAGCAAATTATTCTTGCTTGGGCCAAAGAGTTTGTCAAATTGGCTAATAAACACTTTTTGGCTTTTATTTCCCATTTGTTTCCCATTCATCAGTTTTCTTGTCTGTCAGTGGGCAAGGCGGATGGGATAGTTAGTTACTTAGCTGATTTAGGCTTATTTTCAAGCTTATTTTTACAATATTTGGTAGAAATTCAACACAGATTTGTTTTTTGATGCAGAGAAGTTGTGGCATCATTTTTAAAAAATGCAATGATTTGCAAATCTCATCAACCCATATTTTATTCACAATAGAACATAAACATCATATCAGATGTTGAAACTGACTTGACACTACCGTGTCTCTTGTAGTCCACGTCTGTTCCTTTCAATAGCTCAGCTGAACTGAACTCTCTTGTTACAAAACATTGCTATGCGTTGTGTCCTTCTCCACTGGACTAAACTAAATTAAAAGGTAAACTACAAAAGGCAAACTATAGCCATATGATGTCACTAATGACATCATTAGTACAACTACACATATACCTCATAATCCAATTAACCTTAAAATCCTGGTTGGCTCATACAGGGTCAAAGCTCATTTAAAATGGTCTATGAGATGAGTCAAAATGTGAAATTCTTCTTGGAAATCATGAACATTGTGTCCTGCAGACTCAAGAGGAGAGGGACCATCCAGCTTGTTATCAGCGGACAGTTCAAAAGCCTGCATCTCTGAAGTTATGGGGGGTGCATTAATCTTTTTTAATCAAGGAATAATTATGTGTAAAGACTTGTGATTAACCAGCAGAGGATCTGCCTCAGGATCATGCTCCTGAAGAGAAGACAAACAAAACACAGTGGTTAGACCCTGTATCAGTGTGATCACACGTGCTCTACAGTATCCGAGGTGTAGATTGAAGCCTGCAGGAAACAGCTGATCAAAAGGGATAAACACCCATCTAAAAATAACCATGTACAACGTTAAAGTCAAAAGTCAGGATGCACCTTTACATTGTGCATTCTTTTTTTCTGCAGGGATAATCTGAACTGAACCTTTGATGGGGAGTTTCCTCTTCTGCACGAATCTTTGTACAACCTGGACACTATCAATCCTTGGAACGACCACATGTGTTTGTAAATTTAGGTAAGTTAGACTGGACATGTACTACAATTATTAACTGTTGTACTTTTATCTAAAGCATTTGACAATTTGCCTCTCATGTGCTGTATGTACACACACAGGCACACACACAGTGATGGTAGTGAGTTACAGTACTGTGCAGAGTGCTGGCCATTGGGTTAGGTGGTCTAGACCTGGTCAACTACGTTTAACTTAATGTCGTTTGTCACAATAAACCTAAGGAACAGCCAGGGGGCAAATGGCAGTCACAGTTAATGGAATTACCTGTACCTTACCTGTAGTCCTGTTACACGCATCACTCATTTTGTGTTGTTTTTCATAATAAGAGCTTCTAATTTGTTTCACATCATTGAGGAAACATCCTGTACTGATGGAAAGGGTCCTGTGGAAATGGACACAAGTAAGCATTGAGGAGATTTTGAAATCAGAGCTGAAGGCCTAGCTGGTCAGCACCAGAGAAGTAAATAAAGGCCGCTATTGTAAAAATGCACCATAGAAAACTCTAAAGAACATACATTCAGGCTACTTTAAAGTTTTAGGTGAAAACAGACAAAAGAGGAAATCCATAAAGTCCATGCATCTGTCGTTATTTTACAGATGGATCCGAGCCTGAACCTGAATTAGTTCAAATGTTCTCTATAGTGCACAAGTATGCTATTAAATGAAGCAAAGAGAAAGCTTGAAGCAGCTTCTGACCTATTTTCTGCTTTGCAGCAGCTCCAGCAGGCTGAAGCTGCTTAACAAAATACCTTCTACCTTGCATTAAGTACCTTGCAGCTGGTGTTCAATAGAGTGCCACCATGTATGGACTGAAATGCAATTCACATCAATTTGAAACTCAGTGAACACGACCATCTATTCAGAGGCTGAAGAGTGAATCCTAAATATAGTGCTAAAGGCAGTGAATGTTCCTTTAAATATTCTAAAATCAGTTGCTGCTAAAATGCCTTCAAGTCTTTCGTTAAATAAAATCAGGAAATCTGTCAGAAAAATAGCTCATATGTCAGCTCAGCAGAAATATGGTAATTGCAAAGGCTGATTTTACAGCTCATGGGTTCTAATGATTGAGCACAACATTATGTGTTATATGCGTCACAGGTAGTGATATGACTAAGGTCTGACCCCGGAGATGCTGAAGAGACGAGACATCATCGCCATTGTTTTGATCTTGCTGCCTTGGACGCTGCTCATCACTGTTTGGCACCAGAATGCCATCGCTCCTCTCCTTGCTATTCGAAAGGGTATGAGTAGAATTTATTGGTTGAAAAGTTAACATTTTTTCCGTTTTTAATATAGCAGGATTCTTATGCTTCTCATGCTTCTTTGTTAGCATGTTCTGACCTGAGGCAAAATGCGACATGTGGCCAGGGTGCATGCACAGACACAGCACACTTTCTAACGTTGTCTTTCTGGTCTAGATGACAGACGTGGTGGACGCTCCAACCTTAGGAATACTGTTGGTTTTAAGGATCCCTGTTCACTTCAGAGTCGGGACATTGTGGAAGTGGTGCGCACTGAATATGCCTACAGTCGGCCTCTACCCTGGTCCGACATCCTGCCCACAATCCACCTCATCACTCCCACCTATAGTCGACCAGTGCAGAAAGCAGAGCTGACACGATTGGCCAACACTTTGCTCCATGTGCCCAACCTGCACTGGATCTTAGTGGAGGACTCCCAGAGGAGGACTGCGCTAGTTAGCCATCTCCTTCATGAATCAAGACTCAAATACACCCACCTCAATGTGGAGACACCTAGGAACTATAAGTTTAATGGGGACGCGAGAATACCACGTGGTACCATACAGAGAAACGTGGCCCTGCGTTGGCTTCGGGAGAGCTACAGTGTAAACAACAGCCAGCCTGGGATTGTCTATTTTGCAGATGATGACAACACATACAGCCTGGAGCTGTTTGAGGAGGTGAGAAGATGTATTTTTAAGGCAAAATCACACGCAACCTAGAGCTGGATTACTCTCCATTTCTCCTCATCCTTTTAACTTATGACTTTTTTATTTGATTAAAGTACATTTTGAGATTTGTGCATTTTAGCTGTGTCTTTGTTTCTAACTACCAGATGCGTTCCACCAAAATGGTGTCCGTGTGGCCTGTGGCCTTTGTGGGCGGCCTTCGTTATGAGACCCCTAAAGTAAACAGGTTGGGCCGAGTGTATGGCTGGAAGACTGTATTCGATCCACAGCGGCCCTTTGCCATCGACATGGCTGGGTTTGCAGTCAACCTGCGCCTCATTCTGTCTAAACCTCAAGCTTATTTCAAGTTACGTGGGGTGAAGGGAGGATATCAGGAGAGCAGTTTACTAAAAGAGCTGGTCACTCTCAGCGATTTGGAGCCTAAAGCTGCTAACTGCACTAAGGTAAGAAAAGGAGGCTCTCTGTGTGTTGGCAATAAAACAAGCTGCATCTGAAAAAGCTGGTACTGTAAAATCATGGGGCACAAGGTCCTTGGCTTCCTTTGCAATTTGTTTTTAATATCCATAAACTGTCAGTACAATCCTGTATTTAGTATGTGCTAATGGCAAATGATTCTTTATTGACTATACGTACCTTCCACTCTCCTACCTTCCAGATATTAGTGTGGCACACACGGACAGAGAAGCCTGTGCTGGTAAATGAGGGCAAGAAAGGATTTACAGACTCCAATGTGGAAATATGACATTCTTCATCTGATGCAGGTAATAGCAGAGATTTAAAAATGCTAATTACTTTCCACAGTGATTAATTATGGGAAATAAACCTAAGCGGAGCATCTTGGTTCATAAATGGGACCTCGAATTTGGTTCCTTCTTCTGAAAATGAATGATCTTTACATAATATGTGTAAAGACATGTTGGTGTAAAGTATTTTTAACTATGGTAGTAACGTCTCTATAGGTGATAGCAATGCTGCCTCAGCAATTTTCCACTTGTGATCGTCTGACAGCACTTTGTTTATAATAGACATCTCCTGGCACTTCCCTATTATTAAGTTCCTCATCTGATCTATTGGAGCTTCCAGGAAAAGGGTTTTTGGTTTAACTGAGACTTTGAAATTGAGGTGATTTACAAGTTGCAAATTTCCAATTACAATAGATCTAATGACACACAAACATGGCATTAGTAGAGCGTCTCAGTGTCACGGCTGTGAGACTGATTCGTGATGCCCTGGTGATCAGTACTCTCCTTCCTAATCTATTTCCCTCTCGCCTCTCTCCTCTCTCTCCTGATCTCCAATCAGCCTCATTCTGTTCACCTGCTGGCTCCCCTCATATGCACCTGTCCCTCTCTGCCAGATCGTCTTTCCTACCTTCCGAGTGACAAGTCTGTCCCTAGTCGTGAAAGAATCCCTGTTTAAGGTCTAGTTCGAGTTCTCAGTCCGGTTATCTGTTTAGAGATTTATCTTTGTTATCTTTCGAGTGTCTTAAGTTTTTGTTTGTTACTTTGTTATCTCCCTGCCTGGCGACAGCGTCCCAGAGGACGCTGGTTTGAACTTTCTGCAAGTCGGTTACTTTACCTGATGAATTGATAATTTTTGAACAAAGTCTTTGTGTTAACCTTTTTTTTTTCTCCCCTGCATCTTTTGTTGCTACTTCCTTTTGTTGTTATTTGCCTTTCAGTTATACCTTGTTCGGGTTTTCCTGTTTTTGTCCTCCTGGTTTCTGCCAGCCACCTTACAGTAAGGTCTCCACTCCTGCCTATTCTCCCTGTACTTTTTGTACTCATTTACCTCTGTCTCTTTTCTCCCCTCAGAGTTCCCTACTGCTCCCCGGCCACCTCCGCCTCCCTCTCCGGTCCCGAGTTGCCACACCGGTCACCCTCATTCATTCATTCTCTTTATAATAAAACTGTACTGCTTTTCCAAACCCTCAGTGTTCTGCTCCTTTATGGGTCCAACGCAAATAACTTTTGTTCGAGCACTGACTGATGCGACAAACTAGTTGGAGTTGTTGGAGTTGCCAAACAGAACACACTGAAGACAAAGGATTTCGCATGATTCAAACCCCAGGAAGAGATGGCACAGCAAGCAATAAAGGGCCCTGTGAGCACAGGCAACACCAGCCAACCATCTAATCGGCATTAAATAGGGCTCTTTTGTTCTGAGGCAAGTCGGCCACAGGGTTGCACAGAGAAATAAAAGGGGACCTTGTCTTAAGTAAGTCAGCAATGACTGACAGATTATACTGTGGGGACCTGAGCCCTCCCTACTTTTACTGTACAACGCTGATATATTCAGATAACAGCCTAAACCCAGCACTAATTGGGAGTCCTTCTACACACGTTGGTCAGCTGTTACACTTTACAGAATATGAACACAGATGTACATGCACTCAAAAACACACAGCAATTATTATTGTGTAATAACAATGTTCTTTGTTATATTCATTTACTCCAAGTTCCTGTTTATTAATGATATGCTGCAACTTTACTGTAGTCTACTCATATTTAAGAGAAGATACAGTATTCCCAGGGGTCTGTCATTGTCATACATTTCCTTATGAGCTAATTAAGGTCTCACTGAGTGAAGTGAAGGTTTTTGGCTCTTTATTTGAGTTAGTTATTGTTTCCTTGTAAAGTTTACCTTTGATTTGATAGTGGTGAGCGTTTCTTAAGAGTCAATGAAATATGAAGCCATTAATCTGAAAATTGGATGTGCATCCTTTCAAATAGCTGTATTACACCGTTTAATTATTCCCACCGTGGACGGTGGCTTGAAAGGGATGATTTCATACTCCACCGCTTTGCAGTGGCGCTCTAACAAATGCTAATGACTCTGACTGTTTGGTCAGTTAGTAATGTGACAAGCATTTAAAACCTTTTAAACCTGTGATTTTAAGGTTTCCATGTTGCTACAGGGCTGCTTCTGCCTGAGCTCATATCAACCCAAAATGATTTGTTTTGTTTTACAGGTATTATACAGCTATTAATGTATTATATTTTTTTAAATAACATGATACTAATAACATTCATATGAATTTGAAGATTTGAGCTGATGTGATGAGCACTTTGTAAAAAAATAAATAAACACATTTTTTACACAAAACCAATTTCCATACAGGTGGTGATGTCACTGGATGTCTGCTGCCATGCCAAGATCAGGTGTATACTCAAAGTGGACCTTGTAGTCTCCTTCCAGCTCCTCAAAGACAATGAGCTTTTTTATTCAAAAAGAGAAAAGAAATTTGTTCACTATTGGAAAAGAACATTTTGATAACCCGTATACTTCTTGCAGAGATGATCGAGAGGATTGACACTATTTTACAAATAAAGCTAGAGCCAGCATTCAGTAAGTTTGGCGTAGCATAAAGCTTGTGATCATTAAAAAAAAGCTTGTTCGAGGTAAAAAAAAAAATGCCATAAACATGTTAAATCTTGTACGTTGAATACATCCACAATAGTTTCACTTTTATCACAACATTCAGCGGGGCATTAACATTTAATGATCAGCCCATACTTATGGTTCAATAGGTAGTCGTCTTCCTTCCAGACGTTATAGTGATGCGACATCTAGAGCCCGTTGTAGGTATTACAGAAGTAGGACAGACTGCTGGTGAGGTACATTAAAGAACAGGAGGAGATCAGGATGGATGGGTGGTCACAGCAGTTTGTTCCCCACTTCTAACTAACAGATGTTTATAATTCAGTATTTCACGATTTTTCCCTAAATCTAACCCTGAGGTTTTTGTGCTTAAACATAACCTCATAAATGACCTAAATTGAATAATATTTTAGTGCTGTGTTAATTTTGCAACTGCTGTATTTTTGTAAGTGAAACAGCAACAGTCAAGTACACCCATAGAAAAATAAGAGAATCAACTGAGTCTACAGCAGGTAGAACGTCACCTACTGAATCATAGTCATGGGCTGATTAAAGCTGATAAGGGTTTAAATAAATGACCAGAAGACATCATGGAAAAAAGCAAACAATTGTATTTCCCAACATGTCAAAACTTTCCTTAAACAATTGTTGCTTTGTGCACAGATTTACCTGGTTGATTCCACTGTTGAGAAAGGGACCAGGGAGATACAGAGTCTGCTGGGGCCCAATAGACCAGTAGCGACCCAGATTCAGTCCATTGATAAACACAACACCTTTCTCCCAGCCCTGTGCTCCCAAAGAAAAAATCATTAATTTACAGTGCATGATTGAAGTATTTCTCACACATTCAACATACATTACAACAGGCATTATTTGAAAAAAAAAAAATTGTTTTACTTACTGGCAGCTTTAAAAATGTGTCACTTGGATACCCAAAGGCAAACAGCCTCCCCATGAAAAATCCAGGGAAACTGGGAGCTTCAGTGAGAGTTTTCCACGGAGCCTGATAAAGACTGAAATAAGATTTTCGCTTCAAATACAAAATGAAAGCATGGTAAAAAATGATATACATTGTGTTTGAGTCAATAAAGTGTACAAACCTATCAATAAAGCTCGGTTTCATATCTAGGCTGTATATTGTAAAATCCTGCAATGGGATGTGGTTTAATAAAATGTCTCCCACAAGGCCTGAAAGAAGACAAATCAAGATTGGCTTGTACATTACCCATGTGAGTGCTTGATTGATTTAATAGCAGGCATAGCAATGAACGGCCTTTTCTCTGTCAATCACCTTTACGTTGTGTGTCAAGGTCTTTTCCCTGGTGAACTCGTCCACAATTTTCCACCAGTAAACTCAAGGTACGCCGTCCCTGTAAGGATTGCTTGCTTTTATGTCTTTTGCCAGTTTTAACAACCAAACAGCAAATGCTGTAGCGTTCATCAAATCTGATAAAGCACTGCAAAGATGTTTATTGGACATTTGCTCTCATTGTCCCACTTGATGCCATACCTTACCATCAGGAACTGCCAGCTCCACACTCTGGCGCTTGAAAAGGCCAATGTAGCGCCTGTCTACGAACACCTACAAAAGAAAAACATCACAGTGTAAAAGATTATGCTGTAGATCCTAAAATATGAAGTCTGCTCCACTTAAATGAATATTCACTACTGTGACTTCAGGTTTGCCAACAGTAAGTGTGGACTTGATATACGCCACAATATATAAACAGTATACACATACATAAAATAGAGTCTCTATCCCTCCGTTATCCATTATCTTTGCAAAGGGATACAGATGTAGAAGTTGTGTTGATTTTGTCATATGTGGCTGTTTAAGCAACCACAAATATATAATGTTCGATGTTTGAAACCAGTTAATGATACCACACAAGGCTACCACACCCATACTGCAGAAGAAACTAGTGAAACCATGACTTTATCTACATTGAGGACTCACCAAGGCACGGTCTCTGACGTTGCCTCCAGATCTCAATAATCCTCCACTGGTGATGGTGGTCTCATACAAGGTGTATCCATAGGACTGACCATTGCCATTGTTCACAGGTAGATTCTCCATGTTCACTGGCCTGACGGACTTAAATGGCTGCACAGAAGATTGAGAAAGCTAAGCGTGCCTACCTGTTCTTTTTGTTATACATGTGTATATGTTCTAGATAATCTTACATGAAACATACTCTCTCAGTGAAGCTCAGAGCATCCCACAAGGACAGGTGCTGGTACATGATAGCTGGTTCATAAGCCTCCTTGTTACGCAGGGCTGGCATGTCAGGGAAACTCTCACCTCCTGCACAGTCAGGTCAAAGATCAGACAATGAAGTCAGACACAGCATCACTTTATTCTCATCTATAGTAGGTTTAACTTACTGTTGTATCGAGAAAAGAGATCTCTGAGGAGATGGTACTTTGGAGTATACTCTCCTGCTTCAGTTAAGGGAGCATCGTAATCTGTAAAACATAATAGTATGCCGTACTTAGATTGACTATCCTACACTGCCACCTGCTGGGTCTTAAGGGACATGCTCATTGGCAAACAAAAAGGAACATGCAGTACTTCTGACGTGCCAGTGCTTCATGATAAACTCTTTGCAAATTTGCATTAAAGATGCAAGTAATTTGTTTGTGGCCAAGTGTATGACACAGACAAACTAACCATAGCTGGAGACCAATGATTTGTAGGAAGGATGACCCAGTGCTCCGCTCATGAAGCCAAAACTGGAGCCGCCATGGAACATATAGAGGTTGAAAGACATGCCTCGCCTCAGAATTTCCCTCACGGTAGACACCGTATCTGACAAGAGGTTCAACATGTTCACTGCAAACAAACTGGATTCCTTCAAAACATAAAGGTCCCTGCAAGAGGGAAACCATCACAATACCTTTGCACCTATCATATAGTTATGAATGAAATGAATGGGTTTCATTAATTGTTTACAGCCGTTAACAATTTCTCCACATTAATATTACTTGTGTGTAAAAGATATACGTTATGAAGAAATGTCATTAATGTAAAAAACTAAAATTTTAAGTGAATCTGTTGCTGTGATTGTTCTACAAAACTGACCAATTAGCCTTGTTTATAGTGCAGAACTGGATTTAGTCAATACAGGGTTTTGAAGTCCAATATTTCTATTGTCAATCTTTGTCAATTTTTTTATGTTAAATAATATGTAAACATTTTTCAGGCTCCTAAAAGGGTATACCAAAAGTAAATCTATTATGGTGTATGACATGAACCATTAAAGCAAAAGAAAAAAGCATGATAGAATAAATTAAATTAAACAATAAAAAATATTTCAGCATTATAAGGTTATTTCAAAGAGCTGAATTTGGATGAGCCTATACCAGATATGGCCACAGACAAGCAAATATCACTAGCCCCTGAGTAAAGGTTTATTTTAAACCTAACCCAGGCTAATTCGATCTCTAAAAACTGTGTTGATATTGGAGGGGGATTTGACTTAATATATTGTTTTATGAGCTGAAATGAATAATAGTCAGTGTAGCATGAGAATGCCAATAAGGATTGCGTTGATTTCACATACAAATACATAGTTAAAAAAAAAAAACTACCCTCTGGAGGAAGCACATGGTGGAGGTCACCCCACATATCATACCAACCCGTCCAATAGTCCATCACCATGGTGGGGCTGTTGGGCTGAAAAACAGAAAGTAATCATTAACAGCGTGGCTGTGTATTTGACATCCTCAGTGAAATAGGACCATGAGGGACACACCTGGATAGCAGCCAGATGCTGGATGTGTCTCTGATTTAGCTTCTGTAGCTTCACTGTTCTGACAGCTACAAGACAGGAGATTACAGGATAAGCTGTGTGTGTGTGTGTGTGTGTGTGTGTGTGTGTGTGTGTGTGTGTGTGTGTGTGTGTGTGTGTGTGTGTGTGTGTGTGTGTGTGTGTGTGCGTGTGTGTATGTGAGAGAGAGATTATCTGTGTCCCTGTGTATTATATTATGTATATTATACTGCACCTCCATCCACACCCCCTGACTTTAATGTATTGTGGATGTCCGATGTGAGCAGGAGCTCGCTGATTCCTCTGGACTGGAGTGCCTTTCAAAATAAAATAGACTGTCATGACTTAAAGTATGAACATCCCTAGACTGAACAATCAGCATCAGAAGCAAACTCTCACATTACCTCTTTAATAAAAGGCATGTAACCTTCATCCTTCGCAAAGGATCCGTACTCATTTTCCACCTGCACTGCAATAATGGGACCTCCTTTCTTGAACTAAAAAACACAGACATTTTATTGTAATAAGCTGAACATACAAACTACTTATTTTTAAGCTTTAGTGGCAAAATTTGACCTGCAGTGGAACCACTTTTGGTATGAGTTTGTCAAAAAAAGTGTTGACAGCCTCAGTGAAGCCTGGGTAAGTTGTCCTCAGTCTCATGCTCTCATCACGGAGGAGCCAGCTGCAAAGAGAAAGAAAACAAGATGCTTAGTTATGACTCAAGATGCAGAGATACAACTACAGTGGGGACAGAGCAAGTCCAATAAAATGGACATACTTCAAATAGTGGTCAACTAATCATTTTCACCAAGAAGTGACTTTTTCAGCCTGGTTGCACTTTACTGAGAGCTCCAAAACATTAGTATACAAGCTGGGGGTGTTCTGCACCCTGCCTCCATGCATACACAGAACACAAGGATTTCCATATGCAAAAAAGGATGTGATTTGATACTATGCAGTACCTTGGAAGTCCTCCTAGGTCCAGCTCAGAGGAAATGTAGGGCCCTGGACGTAGAATCACCCACAATCCCAATTCAGCAGCAAGATTAATATAGGCTCTAAAACAAGAAGCCAGAAACAATCAATCAATACTGAGCATAAACACTCTTTTAGGCTGAGTTAGAGCTCATACATTGTGTTTTGGGAAATATGAAATGTGCTAGGTGACAACAGCAGCAGGCTGCTTATCACTGCTGTGCAGTTAATTGCTTGATAAGGTGATGGTGTTGTGGAGATGCTACTGTTGTCAGGTGGGACTTTGCCTCTAGCTTCTCCCCTGAGAGCTGAGGCTTAGATGACGAGTAGAAAATCAGGGTATTCCCAACACACCTTGGCAGCTCATATTCTTAGAAGAGCTAGAAGCGTAGAGCAAGGTGTGTTTTTTTTATGCTTCTTCTGGACATTTTTACAATGCATATTTCCACTGCTGACATGCTGGACTGGTATGGTGATTAATTGTGAGTATTTTATGTCAAACTACTCCTTACTCTAAATCCAGCTGTATGTGGAAGTTGAAGACCCCTCTTTCTGGCTGGTGCAGGTTCCAAGGCACATACCTGCAACAATATTCATTGATAAAGTTTTAAAGGTGACCAAGTTTGTGACACAAAATACATCCACAGCAGTTTCCCTACGTGGTGAGGGTGTTGATGCCACAGGCCTTCATTTTCATCAGCCGGTCCCTCCAGTAGGCCCTGGGCACACGGAAGTAGTGGATGGATCCCCCAAGGATCTGGAAGGCCTCCCCCTCCAGGGTGAGCTGGGAGGAGTTGGCACTCAGGCCCACCTTCCTGCTCATCCTCCGTCCCCCTGCTGGCATGCTGGAGGAGGAGTCGTGGTTTATTTGTGTCACACTCCCATTATGTAGCACATAGGCTATTGTGGTTGCAAAGACCACATGACATGTTTAATGGAAATTTGCAGAGCTCTTGTATTGGCAAATACAACAGAGCATAAACATGTTGAATTTCAAACCAAGATTCCCTGATAAGTTGAGTACTTTATATTTTTTTAAAGATTCTATGTTTGTTGTACAACCATTATACTGAAGTTAAAACTACAATGAATTTTCCCAAAGGTTAAAACATAGGCACAAATATATAGGCATGGAGTGTATTTGCAGTACTTTAGGCCTATATGTGCCATTTTAATTTTACTAGTAATTGATTTTGTAGTCTCTGTAACATTCTATTATTCTAATTATAAGTGTTTCAATTGCATTCTATAGTATAGTATCAGACTCTAATCTTGTACCATGTCCATACAGAAAGAAAATTACTATGACAACTTAATGGAGCATTAATGCAATGTAACAAAGTGCGACATTAGCCTCAAAGTACCCAAGCTCTAAGTCAGGCATTTTGAACAAAAGTGAGAACTTAACTTACCGAAGATATCTGTACATGAGGAACCCCACAATGCACAGACAGATGAGTGCATATTTCCTTTTGTGTGCATTTCTTATCCGCAGGACAACCATGGATGGTGTGTGTGATCCCTTCCAGTGACTTAGGCAGCAATCAGGGTTAAGTCTAGAGCAGCCTCTGAGCACAGATGAATACACCGCCTCGTGGGAGTGCCTGTGTGCAAAACCACGAAAGTGTAATACACCTCATTGCCAGATTATGATTTCGACTGTGCTGCTCTTTGTTTTTTCTAAAATTCTGCACTACAAGTGGGAATATATATATAAACATGAACCTTAACATTTTAATAGTATAAATTATATTTCTGTGTTAATCTAATCATATGAGGCCATTAGGTATTTTATTTTATTTATTTATCTGTTTATTTATTTTTCTAATGAAAGCAGCACTGGACATTTTCAAATGAACGATTAACCGAAGAGAAATTAAGAATATTAATAGTACATGTGACTAAAAGTGAATTTTTATGTGCCTTTTTCCCCTCTACCCTAAACTACACTTGCCAAAACAGAAAGCTCTTCTTATTCTAGTCCCAATGAATTATCTTATCACATGCATGCTTTACGAGAGTTTAAGTGAGATAACAAATGGTCACTATGTGAGTTGTCTAAACCAAACAAGTCATCATTGTACATATGCACACAACAGCACTGACATGCAAATACTGCAGTACTAAGAGTACCCTGTTCATGTACCCAAGTGGTCTAGTGTGTGATGGGTCCATTTTGTTTTTTGTCAGCGATTTGCAGCTTTCCTTGGAGAATCTCTCAAAGGGTTGTTTTTGAAGGCAAACTCTTTGTTGCTTGTTCCATGTGCTTTTAAGAAAAGCATTTTAGACATGTATTAGCTGCTTGTGTCATGGTAAATTACATGGTAAATTAAGATTTTAAATGGAAAACACTGAATGTGTCACATTCACTTTGTCATGCCAAAATGGACAAAAATACGAACTGATCAATCTATTCGATTCCTAAGTGTCATGAGAGTAACTTAAGTGAACACATTATTCAGTAGAGTACATTTTTTGTAGATGATGAGATTTCCCTCCTGCATTGTTTTATCCAGGAAGACAGTTAAATACAGTAGGCCTAGTCGAATGACAATTACCTAAAATCTAAACATGCGCTGGCATCATTGTTTGAGCTTGAATCTGATAATTTTACATATGCCTTCATTATTCTAAAACAAACAAACAAACAAACAAACAAACAAAAACAGGGATGCATTTCATATAATTTTGAAAATCACCTCTGCCAAACACTGCCACGTCATCTAAATTTTATCTTATTGTTATTATTTAAGCAATAACTATGAAAGGTAAGCCCAAAGATTTAAAGTACAAGGACAGATGCTGCAGTGGGTCCCATTAGGGTTCTCAGTGGTTTGTCACAGTAACAGTAATTAAGGAATGTATTATATATCAAATCAAACTTGTGGTCAAGTTTATGCCAGGCATATGTATTAGTAGTGATGATGGTTACCCACAGACTAGTCTTTAGGTTGTGATAGTTGATGCTCTCACTTGATCCAGGCAACTGTAGCATTGACATGTAAGACCACCACATCAAAACAATCAGACATGAGAATATTAGCAACAGTTAGTCCACTTGCCAATTAGCTAATCAACAAAACAGTACATTTCAAGACTGTACTTTGTGTTCTGAACATTTCATAGACAAGTTAGTCACTGACAATCATCAATTGCAATATTAATAAAAATAATAATTTGATGTTTACCGCCTTTACACTTATATTTATTCGCAGCTTAATGCATATAATATAAGATATACATATAAACTAATATAGAGGAAGCCTGAGCTGCTTGTCTCTATCGCGCCAATCATGCGGTGGACTACAATTCCCATGTTCCTCAGACGTCGGCGCTTGCGCAATGTGTTTTCCACGGCCCTACCTGCTGTTAGCGTCTGTTTAGTGTTGTTACTACGTAAAAGGGGATAAAGAAAGAACAAACGAAGTTAATATAACCCTGAGCGTGTCGCATGAGGTAAGAACGATACCCCAGTGAATTATGTGCTCTGTGCATAACTTTATTAGGTTATTTCGGCGTTGTCTTTGCAGAAAATACAGCAGTTTAATTAGTTAGTTTTTGAGCGATTACAGTTAACGCTAGCTAGCATCTCAGGCAGTCAAGCTAGCGGTGAACAAAGCAACGAAAGTGAAACATTATGAGACTAGAGCCTTAGTGCTGACCCTACTGTGTACAGAGTGGGGGTCTTCACAGTTTCAGGTTGTTAATATACGATTTTAATGGAGGATACAGCGAGACCGCTTAAAGTATCCGTCTGAGCTAACTTTAGCTTAGTTAGCTCAGTCGGACGTTGTTACTGTATAACTCACGGAGCCAGCTCGGTTACGTTAAGTTACCGCAAACGCAACAGAGACTGTAACATTAGCTGAACAACACGTTAATAAACATGTACAGTTGCCTGAGCCTAAAACCCCAAGGGAGGTGGGCGAGTTGGACATTGAATGCTTTATCTAGTGATTTTAATCCCGTAAAAATAATTTCCATAAGTTACTCACATTGTTACTCAAGTTACTCGCTTTTCCAAATAACCTTTTCAGTGTTTATGAAGTTATCGACTAGTTTTACTCCTGATTTACGTCATTTGATTGTGTTACATCTTAGATAATTATATTTAGTCTTCAGAGCACACATGTATTTACTTTTAAGAAAAAAAAACACTTTACGAAAAACCAAAGTTTGTTATTTTGTAAAGGCTTTTACAGGCCTGAGTCTGCCACTCTGTAGGTGAACTGTGTGGGAAACATAAATGATCGAAGTTGACCATTGCATAGAGACAAAATATGCCACTAGCAACTGTATCTGTCTGTTTAGATTGTAAATTGCTTTGAAAAGCTTCCATCCATTAGCTTTGTTTCCTTGATTTCGGGTTGTTGCAGGTTACTGGGTAAGCCCTTCCCTGCCATGAGAGCTGACCACCAGGTAACCAGCCCCCACTCCTTCTGCAGTTGATGGATCTGCAGCTGGTCCCGAGATGACCGACAGCGTCAGGGCCTTCCTCCGCAATGTTGCGACGGTGAGCAGACGCACAAACACACATGCACTCTGTATTAACACACAAGCTATGACACGAGGCACAAATGTGTTGGCTTACACCATAAGTTGGTTCTGTATTTACACAAATGGACTGTTCAATTTCTTTTTCATTTAATTAGTGATGCATTTATTAAAAGATAAATGGCATCGTTATGTTTATAAGTGGGTTTGACAGAATATTACAAATGTTAAAGGGTCTGCACTTCCTAGAACCTTTCTACCTATTGGCACTCAAAGCGCTTTACACTGCTTCTTATTCACCCATTCACACTCACAATCACACACACACTCATACACGGCTGGGGGAGCTGCTGTGCAGCTGGCCAATGCTCACCGGGAGTTGGGGTTCAGTGTCTTGCTCAAGGAAACTTCGACATGTGACCAGAGGAGCCGAACCAACAACTGCGAGATTGGTGTACAACTGCTCTACCTGCCTGCTCCACAGTACAAACGCCTTGCATATAATATCCTTAGTATTGTTGTTGTCAGTAATGTTGTTTAGCCAAGTATGCAGTCTGTGTTGGCCAGACTGCTAATGTCTTTTTCTTTTTTTACCATTAACTTTATCCTTCTGTGATTTAAGCTTGAATGTGAACTGGCTGTACTCCAAAAGAGTGCAAAAAAAATATTTGTCTTTGGTACAATTCCAGTAATCTACTTAGTTCACTCTTTTTAATGGTAGTTCTCTACTTCCTGTATTAAGCAGAATAGACTATGTGGAGGCTTCCAACAATGTAACAGTGTACAACAGCCATGTATTGATATTCATCTTCAATAAAAATGGGACTTTAACATAATATCCTGCATCACTCACCCTCCATTATCCACATAGAATAGCTGGTAAGATAAAGATTTAAATAAATATACACTACCTTTGAGTTGGCTTTGTGTGAATCTGTCTATAACAATTGTATTGTCACTGTTACATTGATTAAACATAAAAATAAATGTTAACCTAAAGCTTTAGTCATATGCATTACATATAGTACTAACAAGTCAAGCCAAGTTTACCTGTTGCATTTTAAGTCTCCATTACAGAGGTCATTTTAGCAAGTCAGAATCCTCTTATGTATTTTCTCTCTCTCAATCTCTAGGGGATTAAGGACTCCATATTGGGGATTGGAACAATCTCCAAGCTGGATGCCCGCATCCAGCAGAAAAGGGAAGAGCAGCGGAGGAGAAGGGCCAGCGGGGCCCTGGCACAGAGAAGGGCACAGAGTGAGGAGCGCAAACCAGACAAGTAGGCCTTAAGGAAAACAATTTAAGTTGCATGGTGGCAGTGTTGCTTCCAGTTTATCAGTTAGAACAAACTCAAGCAGTGTGAAGATAGTTAGAATTAAGATAAGATAGTAGTACATTATCTGTTGTTGCTCTTTGCACATTTCAATAAGAGGTGATTAAAAGTTTGTATGATTGATTAAATAATGACAAAAATTATATACATTTACAATATGTTCTTTTTGTTTAAGTAGGTGTCTGCAGCTCAAAAGTGGCTTAAATGGACTCTTCCAAATGCCATTACTCTGAACATTAACATCGTCCATTAGTTTTAACTAGGCTAACTTAGTAAAATTAAAAAAAAAAAAATTAAACTAAAAACCCACTAACTAGTGTTATGATCATTGTCATTATTGATTTTCTCTTTCAGTGAACCCAAAGTAGTTAGCCGGATTTTTCAGTGTTGTGCCTGGAATGGAGGAGTGTTCTGGGTAAGATAATAACCCTACAGTTACACTTACAGCCGTGTCTCTAAAGCACAACTGTACACTTTACACATGCAGGTTCTACGTTTCCATTATGAAAGTTGTTGTAGCCAATTGTTTACCGAGACTTTTAGATTCAGTAAAATGATGGAAACAAGTCATTCTTATAAATTTAAGATGAAAAAACTATGTTTAACTTAACCAACCTTTCTGCACCCTTGCTGTGACACCTTAGTTAGTTCCTAATTCTATTTGGTGCTTTCTGCAGGTTTCAAAAATGTTTCAAGATATATTTTACGTGGTTGGTATAAAATTGCAGAAGCTTCAAAGCTTTGACGCATTTTGGTAACCCTCAAATCTAATACTAAATTTAAAAAATACCAAATTTAGACAGGCTGTAGTAAGGAAGCAGCACACAGTTATTATAAACAACTTCATTTAGTTCTTCCACTTTCAGTATTTAAAAAGAAACTTGTTTTAAAAAGTGCTTAAAGGGGCTTATTTTCAGTAAAATAAGAATTTAAGAGTAACTATAGTATTTCATTTTCTTTCCAGCTCAGTCTGTTTCTCTTCTACCGGGTGTTTATCCCACTGCTGCAGACTCTCACTGCAAAAATCATCGGTATGTGTCACGGTCATTTGAATCTGTGGTAGCTTCTCTGGGTGTGTGGCAGGAACCAGTCTGTAAATATGCTGTTTTTTGTTTCAGGCGACCCCTCCCTTCATGGAAATGTTTGGTCCTGGTTAGAGTTCATCCTGACCTCAGTCTTCAGTGCGCTCTGGGTTCTCCCTCTGTTCGTCCTCAGCAAGATCGTCAATGCCATCTGGTTCCAGGTTAGGCCCTGCTTGTCCAGGCTGTGATGCAGACAAAAAGGGGCCATTCTTAGGCTTGCAAGTCAGGCCATCTGCCTAAACCTCTATGCCACATCAACAAAGTAGTTAATATTGTACCTTCCTTTAGGGTCTTAAATACATTTTCTTACATACAGTATGCAGTTTTTCAATCAACATAATATTTAATGCACATTCAAAATATCAAAGATCAATGGCTTTCAGCTTGTCCCTTCAGTGGTCACCACAGCGGAACTTGATCCACATGTTGATTTGGCATGAGTTTTCTTCGTGGATGCCCTTCCTGTTGCAACCCTCCCCCTTTTTTTTTCATCTGTCATCGGGACCATCAATAAGGTTGATGCTCTACCACTGAACCACCAGACCCCCTTATTTAATGTACATTCAGGTTGTATAAATATCCCTTCTTCATCAGTAGTAACAGTAAATAGCCACGGAGTGCATAAAAAGAGAGTAATAGTAAAATAATGAAAATTATAGCAGTGTAAAAGTTTACATCAGCCTTTATGAAATGTTCTTTACCTTTGTATTTCCTCCCTCTGCCTCTAAAACTTCCTCTTTCCATTTGGGCACTATGCATTTGCCATTTCAAAGAGAGGGAATGCAAACTTGGCTTAATTTCTTTTGTTTTACTTGCTGCACTTTATTCGTTTGAACTTTCATAAAGCCGCTGCTGGGACTTATCGTTTAAGGGCTTTGTTTGTGAAGCAATGGAAGTGTTTATACTGTATGGAATATTAGCTGGAAATTCATTTTGCTATTATGGATGTTTCTCAGCAAATTAATGTTGAGAATGAGGATATAATTTTCCGAAATAAATATTAAAATAGTCTGTTGTTCGTTAGGAAAGTGTCAAACTAAACAGAAACCAAAGTTACATCCAAGTAACATACAAGTATATGTTACATCAGTACGTTGTTTTCTATTGCAGGATATCGCTGACTTAGCATTTGAAGTGTCTGGCTGTAAGGCTCAGCCGTTCCCCAGCGTCAGTAAGATCATCGCAGATATGCTCTTTAACCTCCTCCTCCAGGCACTCTTCCTCATTCAGGTAAAGTCAAGGAAAACTTGAATGTTTGTGGAAACATTGGCCATAAACAGGACATTAGATTTAAACAGCGTTTGGTGTCTGTTACTAGCTCAAATTGTTCAAATGTTTGTTCAGTGTGCAAGTGATAAGTTTCTGAATGATTCACAAAGTCATGGCAAACTGCTGTCATCTCCAGTATGTAAGGCAAAAATGTCTGTCCTGAACTCTGAAGTCAATTTAGAGACGATTCTTGCTTGTTTGGAAAACTTACCCGCACCACAGTTAATCTAAAGTCATTTAAATACAAGCTATACAAAATTTCAATTACTAAAGTAAAGCTAATGAGTTGAAATGCACAAACTGCTCTCTCAGTGCAGACTAAGTGAATATAATAAGTGCATTTTTCATGGTCCTCTAGGGTATGATTGTTAGCCTTTTCCCCATTGATGCCATTGGACAGATGGTTAGCCTCCTGCACATGTCTCTGCTCTACTCGCTGTACTGTTTTGAATATCGCTGGTTCAACCATGGTGAGATACATAAACTTTACACACAACATAGTTAATCTGCATTGAACGGAGAAGATAATTGTGTCTGTTTTATGTTTGGTACAGGCATTGAGATGCATCAACGGTTGTCCAACATTGAGAAAAACTGGCCCTATTACTTTGGCTTTGGTTTGCCGATGGCTCTGCTGACTGCCCTGCCCTCCTCATACATCATCAGGTAAGACTGTCAGACTGAACTGACAGGGAAATTTGTCATTTGCAGATCTGCTTTTAAATGTAAATCTTATTGTAAAGTCTATTTTCTAGTTGCTCTACAGATTAGTTCTAAACATTATTACTATAAGAACCATTAGCAAATAAATAAAAGAACTAATTCTTCAGCTCCAAAATAGGAGATGATAAATGGGCAAACTAAGTCATTCATAGCCATGGTTGTTTACAAAAATGTCATCGGGCTTCAGTTACATTACAAGGAAGAATTACAATTTCTTATGTATGAAAAGGATTTTTTTTGGTCAACTTTTTTAGAGAACATAAACACTTGCACAATTTAACCTTGGCCCACATCATCCAGGGTTCAGTAGGAAGGGCCTTGGGATTTTACTTTTTCTGATTCAAATCCCAGGGCACTTCCTTCATTTACAACATAGATAAAGCTTAACTATTATTCATTAACTGTTGTCAGTTGCGTTTGCCAAAATAGTGGCCATTGGAAAAATTTGGGATCTGAGGCTTTCTCCAGTCATTTGCTGGATAAGGGCAAACTTAATATCTTTTTAAAATATTAGCTATAAAGATATGTGACAGTTTGGGCCACCTGTTTTTTACACAATTTTTCTGATCACAAGATTAATTGACAAAAACAATCATTACTGTAATCATCGCTAAAACAATGTTATTCTATGATAAGTGGTGTTTATTAGAATATAGAATATTAAACTAAATAGCAAATAATTATTGGCTCTATAAATTGATGATCTTGCAGAAAGGCATCTTGGGGCTTTATAACTTAACTGTCTGCACTATACAATATACAACTATATGTCATATCTTCACATTTGTTTTCTACCTAGTGGCTGCTTGTTCTCCATCCTTTTCCCTCTATTCATCATCAGTGCTAATGAGGCGAAGACGCCAACAAAGCTGTAGTGAGTGTACAATTAAAACATTTGTTTAAATAGTTTTATTCGAATAAACCGCTAACTGATGTCAATTCCACTCCTCCAGCCACTTCCAGCTGCGTCTCTTCTCCCTGGTTGTGCTTATCAGCAACAAGCTTTTCCACAAGACGGTCCACCTGCAGTCCTCGCTGACATCGTCTGCCTCCACAGAGAGGCTGTCCACCCCTCACACTTCCCCCACCCGTCACAGACTTTTGGCAACACAGTGATGGCTTCACTTGAAGAAGATGGGTTAATAAACTACAATGGTGTCTTCGCTTAATGTGACAAATGATTCTTCTGGATGGATTTCCCTAAATGAAAATGATATTCAGTTTAGGACAAATGATTGGCATGTTTTTAATGAATCTGGCCCCCACATTTTAGGAGTGACACAAAAATGGACTTACCCTCACACTCAAAACACATCTCTCACTCTCTCTCACACACTCACACACAGATTTTTGTTTTCTTTGGTGTTTTTTTTTCTTTGTATAAAGTGCCATTTGAGTAACTCTCCTTTATCAAATTACAGCACACAGAATCAGATAGTTTTAATATGTTTGAGCAAACTTGTGACTAAAGAAGGATTTTTTTTTTATTTTTTTTTTACTTTGAATGGGCTTTTGTTTTTTCAGAAGCAAAGCACAGTCTTGTTTTACCTACAGTACATGTTTTCTTGATGTTGCAAGTCACATTCCATCCTCACAGGTTGAATGCTTTCTTGCACATAAATTAATGTCATATTATGGCATCCAGGCAGTTATAGGAATATTATTTTACAATTAAAAAGTGAGTTTTTTTTGTTAATCCTGTTACAGCTTGGATTTAGGAAGTTGGTTCAGGAGGCTGCTATGAAAAGGATAGTCACCTTAGTAGTGGAAACCAAGTAAGAGTCTCCTTTGGGTGTCTATTTCTTAATGTGTCATCGCAAATTAAAGTCTCACTTCACTTTCCGATAGCATGTTCCTGTTGTAAATCACAAGGTGACACCAGCAACAAAAAGGTGGTTTTAACCTTTTTACTTTGTGTAAATTTAGGTAATATGTGAAATGACACCGCCAAACTGTTGCAACTAGTTTTTGTTTATTTCACTTTGACCACTACAGTTCTACGCTCTTTAGTAAAGAATGGAGCCCGTAACAAACGTGATCAGCCTTGACCTGCTTCCTTTGGTTTTCCTCTTGAGAACTGAAGCAGATATAACTGACCATCAGCTTTTTGTTTTGTACATGCCCACCACCATTCAGCAACTCATTCGCCAAGTTTTCACTCATTTATCAGACTGTCATGGCCATGATTTTAAAACTGTGTGCAATTGTAAGAAGAGCATAATGTTTGTGCAGACAGATATTTGTGAGTGAGGTTTTGTAAAAGTAATATGTCTGATTTCAATAAAATTTGTCAGTATTCAAAATTTTGAAAACTATGTTGACTGAAGGTGATCACAACAAAATTCCTTAAATATAAACTTGACATTCTGAATTTTATACTACATATTTTTATTTCACATTACAAATATAAAAAACTAAGTAGGGTTTAAATGAGCAGATATAATGTGTGTGTGTAATGCACAATATATTGTAAGAATTTAAACACAGATTTAAAGTGTATGTCACTGAGGAATTAATGTACAGAAACGTACAATCTTTATCATCTCCATTTGAGTAAGCTGCAATTGCCTAGTTCTGGAACCGGCAATCCAGACAATGATTAGATCCCACTGGCAAAACAGGACAAATTATTTCCACCTTGCAAATGCAATAATAATAATACAATAATGTAATAATAAAAATGCAGTTGAGGTAATGTTACAGGAGTTTTAAACTATCATTGAGGCGTTAATTTAGTATTTACCAATTTTGTTAGTACCTACACCTCGAAAATAAGAGGACATTTTATTGTCAACGACGGTTTGACCAGTAGAGGGCGACACGTTCCCTTTCCACGCTAAGGACACGTCACTATACTACAGCGGCAAGGTAGGAAACGAAAATTGAACGACAACTAGAAAACCAATTATATTTAAGGTAAATCATTATTGACGGACGCTCAACCAATAAACGCCCACCCTTAAAGTGTTGGGGGCGGGATTAGCGCACAGCGAAGGTTGTGTGTGAAAAGTGTATGAGTAACAAGGAGCGGAGCGGGTAAGTCTTTCTTAACATATATGAAACATTGTACCTCTATTAAGAGCAACGACGTTTAGTTGATACTGTTGTCCTGTTTCCATGTGTGAAGGAGGTATTGGGGTTTTTAAATAAGAAGAAAAGAGGCTCCGGGTTAACTGGGTAATTCATTAAATAGCAGATGACAAGTTAGCATAGCTAGCTACTTACACAGTTGGATGCAAGTAGCATCAGCACTAGCTGGCCTGGTGCTGACTGGCTACAAGGCGCCGTTTGATTAATAGCAATGCTTGTATTAATTTTAAATGTGCACATTGTGTGTGGTAATAGCCGATGAACAACTCATGAGCATTAACTTCTGTTATTGTCTTATTTCTGATTTTGTGTCATTACTTCTAAGGTTCGTTCTGGTGATGCTGTTTTGAAAGAAAGCATTAATTAGAGCTGTGTTTAGTTTGGTGGCCTGTGTTTTCTTTTTGCAATATAGTTTAAATGCAAAGTCGGAAAAAGACACCTATAAGTCTCTGCAGAACTTTTCAGAGTGAGTGCTTCCTGGTTCCTGACGCCACATCTTAGTGCGTGGCCTTATCTGGTTGGGTTGGACATGGATCTTGACTGCTAAGAGTTGCAAGACTTACTGTTAGATATTCCTTTTTTCCAGATTATCTGGCTGACTTAAAAAGGACCTAACATATTATTAATTTGCATAAAACACAACCCGTATTACCTGGTATTGGACTTTAGATGCATCTGCACTACTTTTCTCTACAGTTGTCCAGTTACCATATTTGCTTTAACCCTTTAGGTAGTACGGTGAGCTGTCCCTAACCTCGCCAAAATGACCAAGCTGGGCTTCCTGCGTCTGTCCTATGAGAAACAGGACACACTACTGAAGCTTCTCATCCTTTCTATGGCTGCTGTCCTCTGTGAGTCCTCTACTTTATACACACAATAGTCCCCGATGCTAAATAGCCTATAAATATAATGTCTGGAATAACTACATGCTTTTTTTTTCTCTTCAGCATTCTCCACCAGACTCTTTTCAGTCTTGAGGTTTGAAAGTGTTATCCATGAGTTTGATCCGTAAGTGCTGCCTATGTAATTGTTATTTTCAACGATTATGATGATTTATGCTTTATTTAACCTCTTTTTTTTTTTTTTTTTTTACTATCAGGTATTTTAACTACCGTACCACCCGCTTCTTGGCAGAAGAAGGATTTTATAAGTTTCACAACTGGTTTGATGACAGGGCATGGTATCCCCTGGGGAGGATCATTGGTGGCACCATTTATCCAGGTAGGAATACAAGATTATGAGTAAACAATTACATGCTTATAAATGTTTTTTGGCATTGTTTGGTATGACAGTAGAGTACTTGTTGTATGTGGTTTAGACTAGAGTTGTCAATGAGCCTCTCCCTCTCCTATCCCTCACCAGGGCTGATGATCACATCTGCCGTCCTGTATCACATCCTACATTTCTTCCACATCACCATTGACATCCGTAATGTCTGTGTCTTCCTGGCTCCCTTGTTCTCCTCCTTCACTGCCATTGTAACCTACCACTTCACCAAGGAGCTGAAGGTACAACACATAAGATACACAACAAATGATATCTAGGATAATAAACTCTTAATAAAATTGGCCATTTGCATGGTTTTGCACTTACAGTTAAAATAAAGGACCCGTCCGAATAATTTTTGCATTTTTGTTCCTAATAAAGTTTAAGTTCCAAAAACGCTGGATCGTGCAATTTCTGTAATGATACTCAGTTCAGTCTTTTATGAGGATCTCTATGTCATTTGATTCTGTAGGATGCAGGTGCTGGGCTCCTGGCAGCTGCTATGATTGCTGTGGTGCCTGGCTATATCTCTCGCTCTGTTGCTGGTTCCTATGATAATGAAGGTATTGCCATATTCTGTATGCTGCTGACCTATTACATGTGGATCAAGGCTGTGAAAACAGGGTCAGTGTACTGGTCATCTATGTGTGCACTTGCCTACTTCTACATGGTGAGGAGATTTATTATCTACAACATCTGCTGAAATTAGTTCAGACCTGGCATGAGTTTTGACATGTTTGTGTGTTTTTATATAGGTTTCATCCTGGGGTGGCTATGTGTTCCTGATCAACCTTATCCCCCTTCACGTCCTGGTGCTGATGCTTACAGGTCGTTTCTCTCACCGCATATATGTGGCTTACTGCACTGTCTATTGCCTGGGCACCATCCTATCCATGCAGATCTCTTTTGTTGGCTTCCAGGTAAAGTGGAAAATGACAACTTGTCAGTTTCTCAAAATATTTGTGCAGTTGCATGCGGGAGTGTTAGGGTTCAGGTAAAAGCATCACTTTAACCAAAAAAGATGAAGTCACATTAAAGAAAAAAAATATATATATTTTTAAGTGACACAGTTGACCTCATGTCTCCCCTCTCTCTCACCAGCCAGTGCAGTCATCAGAGCACATGGCAGCTTTTGGTGTGTTTGGCTTATGCCAGATTCATGCCTTTGTGGACTATCTACGCAGCAAACTCAATGCCCAGCAATTTGAAGTCTTGTTCAAGAGCGTCATTTCCCTGGTGGGCTTCACCCTGCTGTCTGTGGGCACTGTTCTCATGCTGACAGGTAAGAGGAGTGGCATGGTTTGTTATCACTGTTCTAACATCGGTCATGATCTCCTCTGTATAATCTAGTGTATGAGTTGGCTTCCTTTTACATTTTTACCCTTTGCTGGTTTGGGTTTTTGACACAATTTCTAAATCGCACATATTTGATTTACAGGTTTTTTGTTGCTGAATGGTTTCCAAACAACAAATTAAGCTTTAGGTTCCAGAATTTATTCCTTAGACTCTTCCAACAAACAAGCTTGGCCTTCCACCATGACTTTTGTGTTTTTAGGTTCATGTGAGATGGCCAAGTTGCAGTGTGTAAACACCTTTTCTGTTTTGTTATATTTTCTTAATCATGATTAATCAAAATTCCATTTAATTCAGGTAAAATCTCTCCATGGACTGGTCGTTTCTACTCCCTGCTGGACCCCTCCTACGCCAAGAACAACATCCCCATCATTGCATCTGTCTCTGAGCACCAGCCCACGACTTGGTCCTCATACTACTTTGACCTCCAGCTGCTGGTCTTTATGTTCCCTGGCAAGTGTATACAGCAGAAACACACAGACTTTTACACTGTAAGATCTGTTGAGCTACTACTGACTGTCAACTTTTTATCTTTTCCTACAGTTGGTCTTTATTACTGTTTCAACAACCTGTCGGACGCCAGGATCTTTATCATCATGTATGGAGTGACCAGCATGTACTTCTCAGCTGTCATGGTACGTCCTGTACTCAGCTCTTTATTTGTTAGCTTTAAGAGTTTGTCTCATTTCAGCAGACTGACACATTTATACTTTTACTGATACATTTTTATTTATTTCTTTTTAACTTGTTATGGGTTAATGTACTGTTTGTTTGTTGCCTCCTCAGGTGCGTCTAATGTTGGTGCTTGCTCCAGTCATGTGCATCCTGTCCGGCATTGGTGTGTCCCAGGTACTAACCACTTACATGAAGAATTTGGATGTGAGCCGGCCAGACAAGAAAAGCAAGAAGCAGCAGGACTCCACCTACCCCATCAAAAATGAGGTAGAACTAAAAACTGGTTCAGTTTGTCTGTTGGAGGGCGGTGTCACCTACAGACTGTCGGCATTTTATATACCCATTTGACCTACTTATCCTGCTTCAGCAGAGGACATCATCATTAATGGTGTTAGTTTACTTTTTAGCAAGACAAAAGAACTTTTCTAGATAATACAGCCATGGTCAAGACCTCTACTATGTCTCTATAGCTTTTATGGGTATGTATTAGATCAGAGGTTAAATGTAACAGTTAAGTGTGTCATGTCGCTTTTTCTGTACTTAAATTGTTTAATTGTTTTTCCTTTTCTCTTCCTCTTGAGTTACTTGAACTCTACTTGGTTATTTCTGCTACAGTACATTATACTTCTTCTCAATATCTGTCAACTAACTCTGTACGTGTGCAACTGTCAAACGGGTTAACTTAACCTTAAAAATAAATCCGTACATACTTCTATTTTTGATCCTTATTGTTTAAACAACCCTAGCAATAATTTGCTCTGTTCATGTATAGAATTTTAAATGCAACAATGTTACTTTATGGTAATGGAGTATTTTTAATTTTGGTACTGATCTGAGGAGGATCTGAATACTTTTCCACTCTTGATAAATTATGATTCTATATAAAATTTTTATTTTTTATTTTGCCTAACACTTTCTTATATTACTAGCCTAAGTGTTAGCAAGAGGTTAAAAACTATTGACATCTTGTTTTACAAGGTTGCCAGTGGGATGATCCTGGTCATGGCTTTCTTCCTCATCACATACACCTTCCACTCTACCTGGGTGACCAGCGAAGCCTACTCCTCTCCCTCAATTGTCTTGTCGGCCCGTGGAGGTGATGGCAGCCGCATCATCTTTGATGACTTCAGAGAAGCGTACTACTGGCTCCGCCATAACACTCCTGAGGTCAGTCATACCCAAAGAAAGAAAAAATACCTAATAAACTAAACTACAATGTTAAATTATTACAATTGTTGATACAGTATGTATATTTATGGCTTCTGTTAAAATACTTCTGAATTATTTGGTATTCCCAGGATGCCAAAGTCATGTCATGGTGGGATTATGGATACCAGATAACTGCCATGGCTAATCGAACCATTCTAGTGGACAACAACACTTGGAACAACACTCACATCTCCAGAGTTGGACAGGTGAACTAAGCAACATTCATGTAAATCATGTTTATAAACTTGCTGCTATGTTGACCAGGGTACTTTTTGGTCCATAGGCCATGGCATCCACAGAAGAAAGGGCATATGAGATCATGAGGGAGCTGGATGTCAGTTATGTCCTGGTGATCTTTGGAGGACTGACAGGATATTCATCTGATGGTAAGTCGCCACTTTTAACTGATGAGACGTCAGTCACTGTGAGTTATTATTCTTTTATTTTATAATTAATTTCTTAGAGAGGAGAAGGAAAATGACACTGTTTGTCTGCAAGCTGAAGAATAGAAGTTGGGTGATGCAGCAGAGCTTTGACCCTAAAAGTCCAGCTTGTTAGAGTAGCCCAGTCAAAACCCAGACCTCAACCAAATACAAATGCCATGACATCAAAGGAACTGTTTTTACCAGATATCCCAAGTACATGAATGAATGGAAGCAGTTCTGTAAGGAAGAGTAGTCTAAAATGACTTATGGAAGGTATTTAGGTTTATTCCACAGCTACAGGAAGCATCTGGTTGATGTTCTTGCTGTGAAAGGTTGTTCAATCAGTTATTAAAACACAGTTGCCATTACTTTTGACACCATCACGCTGTATGTATCTTCAATGGGTATGTTAGATAAACATGAAAGATCATAACTTTGTTTTATCATCTTAGAAATATTGTGTATTATGCAGTAAATCAGGTAATGCAAACAGTACCATTACTATTTTCCTGCAACCATATGTTGGAATATATTATTATGAGCCCCTCTCTAATGAATCTTTCTTCATCACAGACATCAACAAGTTTCTGTGGATGGTCCGTATTGGAGGAAGCACAGATACAGGCAAACACATCAAGGAGCACGACTACTACACTCCCACCGGAGAGTTTCGAGTGGACCGCGAGGGCTCGCCTGTCCTGCTGAACTGCCTCATGTACAAGATGTGCTACTACCGCTTCGGCCAGGTCTACACAGAAGCCAGTGAGTAACACCCTAATTTGCTTGCTTTGTCTAATATTTTGCGTAATGGGATTGTATCTGTGTCTTTGCATAAAGCAGTTTTACCTTGCAATCCGAGACACGTTTAGAATGACACATAAGCATTTTGAAAGGATTACGTTTAGACTAATGACATTTGTATCAAATATTGGATCCATAGTGAGACACAACTATCATTCGACACCACTAAACTGAAATTCGGAATATCTTAATGATTTTGCCTGCAGAACGTCCACCTGGTTATGACAGAGTGAGGAATGCTGAGATTGGGAACAAAGACTTTGAACTTGATGTGTTGGAGGAGGCCTATACAACAGAGCACTGGCTGGTTAGGATATACAAGGTAAGACAGCTTTCTTTGTTTTACATATCAATTCATATGGATTACTGGGCATCCCAAGTTGGTGGACTTGTCCTAGTGAGAGGCTCTGAAACCTTTTTTACTGCCAGTCTGCCTCTCAATTCTGCAGTGACCCTAATGGCAAAAAGGAAGAAAGCCAGAAAGCAGTGTTTTGTCACTATACAGTTAAGATCTGTTGTCCATGCTTCCAAAATAAGTCCAAGGTCTGGAGAAAAAAATCTTGATTACTAGTCTACTGCATGTATACATGGATTTCTAATAACAGTGTTTCTCAAGTGAAAATAAAGTCAGTTCCCCACAGAGCTAGTTTCTCTATGTAACCTGGTTGCTTAAGAGCATTTAATCAGTGTAAACCTGGCATTATTGCTACAAGCTTGATGAAATGATCAGTCAATTGATCTAAAACAACGCAACATTTGATTGTTTTAGTAGTTTTTCAAGCAAAAAGACAAAACAGTTGATGGTTTGTGTTTATCAAATGTTGGACTGTGCTGCTTTGCTTCATATTCAATTAGATTATAGAGAATGTGAAGTTGTCACTCAATAACTAATTGTTGGGGGATGGGGTGTCATGTTGGTTACAGAATATTTTTAGTATTTTTTTTGGTTTGGATTAAAAGTAAAATAGTTCAACTTTGATGGAGAGTGGCAGAATTAAGTTGGAATCCCTCTACTGACCTGCTTTGGCAGCAGTACTGAGCATCCATGAAGACACTGACTCCATCTCCCAATGTGGCACACAAAAACCATTTAACACGGCGAGAAGTAAACTTCACTATAGTGAATTTAACACAACTATATTAGACTAAAAATATTATTGCTTGACTTTACGTTTACCAAAACCTACATTCAAAAGTAGAAAATGAAATCCGACCAACTGCATTTAAACATAATTATCTAACTTTGTCTTTATGTCCCATCTTTTAGGTTAAGGATCTGGACAACCGAGGCCTTTCAAGAACATAACCTTTAGATGCCCGTGTAAACAGCCTCTTCACACAGCACTGAACACCCTTCCCCTGTTGTCTGCAAATGAGTGGGAAAAGAGCAATTCTTTTAGTTTAAGGGAAGAGAATGCATCAGAGATTTTGACAACTTTTTTTTTTTTTTTTTTATATATATATCTTATGTCTCAGCTGGGATCAGAGCTGGTATGTTAGAAGCACAGTTTGCTATCAAGTGTGCAAAAGAAAGCATTGTTCATTGGAGTGCTTTGGATTTTTACAATGTGATTAAAGTGGTATTAAACATGAAAAATGATGACTTGCCTTTCTCCCTTCATGTAGACAGATGAACTTCTACATTGTTAAAGTACAAGTGTTGTGTTGAAACTTGTTTAATAGTTGTACAATACCCCATGATAATTGCAATGAACTAAATATCTTTGTATTTCTGATAATTACTGAAAGATTAACTTGCTGTATGCGTTTACTGACCCACTCAACTGCTGTATAGGGTCAATACTTTTCATAAATTATCAATACTTACAATCCAGCCTCCATGCTGGATCTATTAATTCGTCAAATTTCGAAGTCTAGTATCAAAGCACAAATATTTAAGATCTTCCATTCTTTTTTTTTATTGTAGTGCATGTGGCAATAAATCTCTATATTAAAATGATTAGTGTAAGGGGAAATACATTCAAGAAAAGAACTAAACTACATAGACATAACATCTAAATGATAAACCGCAGAATAACGTTAGTAAAATCATCTTATTAAAAGAAAAGTGTCCATTAGCTTCAGTCCCAGACATTAGTCCGTCCCCCCCACTGCTTTTGTTAGCCACCACATACACAAGCTTCTTATAGTTCAGACTGGTCTGGCAGATCTCCCAGAAGTGCAACATTTTTTCTGTAAATATAGGCATTTGGATCATCATCCAGCTTTACTAGCTCCGCCAGTGATGACACACAGGGATCGTGATCAACCAGCATAGTGGGCAAGTGAGAGGTTTTTCCCTGGATACGGCAGGAACGGCGCACTGGTGTCAGAAACTTAAGATCTTTGATGTTGCTTTTTCGCCTTGTACTTGTGCTGACCTCCCCTTCGATTGTCTTCTTGACACTGCACATACAAAAAAAAAAAGACTACTAAATGGAAAATCATTACTTTTTGACATAAAAGGTATTTTAAGAGCTCAGTAATATGATGCTAGTATTTCAGATAATAGTTGATGGCCTCACCTTTGCAGGTATGGAGTTGTCCTCACACTATACTTTATTACTGAAGCATTCTTCATCTCTGGTGTGGGGTGGTCATGTTCTGTTTCCTCAACATCACTCTCTTCTGGTTCATTTTTTACTTTCTCAAACTTTGGCTGCTGGCCAACATCCTCCTGTATATCATTCTGCAACTTCTCTTTTTTGTATATATCCTTTGATTTGTCATCCTCAGTTTCATCAACAACACATTCATCAGTCACCTGTGCAAGTTCTTGTGGAGACAAATGACAGTTGTCAGTTTGTGTCTGGTGCAATTGGTACACTCAGAATAACTGTCAGTGATCTGAGTTATTAAGATTCTAACCCAATAGAAATGCAACACAATGCACTCAAAAAAAAATCATAGGGAACAAGTTAAGTTAAACCAACCATCATTGCATTTAGAAGGTGATGTCATTGCCTCCAAGGCATCACACAGGTTCACAACAATCTGAAAAAAGGGGGAAAAATGTATCATCACTTTGGAAGGTTATACTATAGTTCAACTAAAAGAAAAGAAATACTGCCTGTTTCCTTACATCATCCACTCTGTCCTGTGAGTTTTCAAGCAACTCCAGGGTCGTGTCCAAGATCACTGGAGTCTGGCTGTGTTTTAACACTTCTTCCTGTGTATATGGACAATGAGCAGTAGTAGCAGAGTCTGGCCTGGGTGCTTTCAGACTGTGTTTAGGTTTAGGTATGCACAGAGGTTCGTTGAGGGGCTGGGATTTAGGCTCTGCTTCCTGCTTTCCACAGACTCTGGTTTTGGTGGGTGGTGCTGTTGTCATTGCTGGTCTCTTCAAAGTCTTGCCCTTAGAAGCCAGCCACTCAGCAAGTTTTGCTCTGCAGGCAGAACACCAAAACATTTTTTAAGATTTCGGATGTACAAGGCAAACTATAGAGTATGTCTGTGTAAAAACATAAATCATTACCTTCTCTCCTCAGCAGTCTCCATAACCAATCTGTACTGGCTGAGGGTGCTTGAGATAGGAGGCTTGTTGACCTTATCTGACACTGTAATCTTTGCCTTTGAGCTGTGAGTGGCATTTCCCTTGGTCGGAGCCACAGTAGTGTTTCTGGAACTGGTACTGGTTTGTGTTAGTGGAACGGTTTTTCCAAGAGGACGGGCTAAGCAGAATCCAGTTAGAGGGCAGTTTGTGACAGTGCGCTTGGACACCTGAGTAGATTTATTGAACGCTGACTTGGACCTTGCCGATTCATGTTTGTGAGTGCCAGGCACATCGTTCACAGATTTGGACCTGCCATATTTAACATTTCCAGCCATTTGGTTCTCAGTTTTGGTCACTGATGATTTGGAATCTGTACTGCCCACTGAGGCACTTGATTTCCAAATGGATCCAATTTTTGACTGAACAATCTTGCCTTTGTACATGCCTGGAGCAGATCTGGATGATGGCAAAGCAGCTGGTGGCTTCAAAGCCTCTGCAGCTACTTTTTGTTTGAAATCAGCAGCCGCAGCTCCTTTCCCACTTCTCTGCACAGGCTTCAACTTTTTTAGGGCGTCACCAGATGTTGAATTTGTGTCCACCTGTGTGGTCTGGGCTTTAAGTGGACCATTTCTTGTCAAGGTCTCCCCCTTTTCATTGTTTTTCTGTTGGAATGGAACAGCTGAGGTTTTGTCTCGTTTGATATAGGACTTGCTTTCATGGGCAGGCTGGGCATTCTCCTTGTTTCCCTATGACATAACAATAAGACCATAATGTAAGCAGCAAGACTCGGAATGTGACTTAAATAAATTGGACCAGTCAGCACAAAATGATAAATATTTTTGTTTTATGGTTAACTTGCCTTCTTATTAGTGAGGTTTCGTCTCGACATTGCAAGGCTGGTCATTGTGTCAAGAACCGGTCAAATCAACGTGGATTCTCTATACAAACAAAGCAATAAAGTAAGACACATTTAAAGCGAATAACCTGGATCCCTGCAATTTCTTAATGAACAAAACATTAGCGTTACCAGGATGATATAATCTGCGATGTCTATTATAACTGCAACGCAAGATTTTACAGGACACCGCACCAAAAGCTCCTGCAGACCTAGAAAACGTTTTTGTATTTTCTTTTCATACATTAAAGAGTTGTAAAAAATACAGAAACATGCTGACAAGTATTGGATAGAGTTCAGTAACGTCAAAGTTATATGAAGCTAAGATATGTGCCCACAATTTACTGTTAACCCGAGGAAATACTTTTACAGAATATACGCGGCAGCTATATGAACCATCAGCCATAATTCTGCCTCAAAGTACTAACGTCTTTATATTAGACTAGAGTTAACAAAATACGTTATCTTACCCCGCTGTAGTGTTTTGATAAACAACACGAAGACAACGACCGTCCAAGTTCTACCAGTCTGGAGCAACACACGCCGCTTGAATCTCTGCGGAAAAATAACATTTCATTTGACTTGGCGCTGCTGCGATACAATTGGTCGAACTAGTATCGCGAGAGGTCATCATTAACCAATAATATGACACTGAACTCAGTATGAAAATCAAGCAGGCAGGCGGGTCGCTTCTTTTTGAAAGTTTGAACCCAAATAGGATTCCGCTATTACCGGTTCCTGCAGACAGCTACGCCCAATTACAGCACACAACAAATACAGTCATTCTCAGTTGTTTGAGCTCATCACCAACGTTTTATATATAACCGTTTTATTTCACAAGACGTTGTGTTTACATCATAATTCCGTGTCCAATTACACCTTCATAAAGACAACTGGTCTCCCTGCCTGCTTATTGGTGTTACCCACACGTGTGGTATATGGGCCAGCGTGATCATCCTCGAATTAAATATTTACAAGAATTTATTACAAAAACTTAAGACACGTTTTTGAACATCTGTACTTTGTAAGAACCGCCGAGGATTGTGGGAAAGACCAGATTCGCGCGCTCATGATCAAATCGTTAAATTCTTCAAGCAAAATTTGAAAAGTAAGCTTCACAATAAAATCTAAATTATTTTAACAAATACAAATTAAGCACTGCGTAATTGTAGGTTTTGTAATGCGGACATTAGAACAAATATAGAATTGTCTCAAAAGGACAAGTTGCCCGAGTGCATCATATATGTTATGTTCAGTTTCGACATAGTTTAATTTAACACAATGACTTTTATTTTGAAAAACGAAACGGAAATTGTATTCTAATTGGTCTGGAAGCTAGCGTTAGCCATTGGCTATCTACAAAAAGACTACAGCCAAAAGCTCGTTTATGATAGAAACTGAGAATGCAAAATCGCTGTGCCGTGCCGAACTGCACAAGCAGCAAATCAGGTCCCCTGTTATTCTTCAGATTTCCCCGTGATCCGGAAAGGTAAGTTGACTAACTTAATGCTAAGACTGAAGCTAAAGCAAACAGGAACCTCTGTAGCGTTAGCTAACGTGACCAGTTTGAATAGTTTAGTTTGTGTAGTTTAAATATACATCATAAAGCCTACTTACAGTAAGGTTACATTTAAATTAATTTCCAGCTTTTTGTTATTTTTTTCCCTAAATACAATAAATATGTTACACGTTTGAGCATTATCTGTTTGATTTTCAGTGTGCAAAATGTTCTGGTGTTGACAGGTTCACGTGTTCTTACTTTTTGCCAAAAGTATACGCACTTTTTAAAATGCTTTGCCAGAGAGTGCGTCCATAATTTAACCTTGTGGGTTCCCACTCAGTAGGACTAAAACTATTTACATCGTATGCATCTACAGTACTATTTAATGGGATTTATCTTTCTGTCTTTGGCTATTTGGCTTCTTGATCACTCGTTAATGTATAATAGTAGTCTCTATACCTTACATTTTTAATAACATTTTAAAAACACAATTACTGGGTCTAAAGACAGACATCTCATTCCTAACACAAGGCAGGAGAGTGTGTAAATAAGCCAATACGTTACATAATTGCATTACACATTTGATCTTTTTATTTTGCAGTTGAATACCTTACATTAACAGGCATTGTTACGGGCAATTCAAAATTGCGCAAAAATGCAACGTCATTTTAATAGTTTGTTACTCATATAGCACTGAACGGTATCTGAAATTCCTGTTAACTTTTAAGGTCATTCCCATTTTGATTTGACTTCTCCCTTCAGATCCAAGACGTGGGCTGAAAAATGTCAGAGACAAGATCTCATGGACAAATCACCAGAGCAGCTGTTCAGATTCTACAGACTTTGTGGAAAGCATTTTGAACCATCTTTGATTGACAGTGTAAGTTATGTTTTTGTTTTGGATCAAATGTTAGTGTGACTCTGGGCTCTGCAATACTTTATGAAATAATTGCATATCTTATTAGGCTATTATCATTTTAGTTGTTAGTATTACAAAAATTACCAAATAAGTTCAGTGTATTTTATAGTGCTTGATGGATGTAGGTATTTAATACTTTAAAAAAAAAATCAAATTCAGGCTGTATGTATGCTCTAAGATAAACGTTTTTGGCTTATCTGTTTTCAGGATACGCAGAGTACAGTACTGAAGGATGATGCAATACCAACTATTTTTGACACACTTAGCCAACCTCAAAATGGACAGGTGAAGTGCAGCAAAGAGACGGTGGGTAAAAAATGGTTTTTAATGGGAAAATAATTTTCCACAATTTTTTGTTATTTTTATATGAGCACAATTTAAATTTGTATCTTTATTTTTGTAGACCAAAGAAAGTGAAACAGAGAGTAAGGGGAGAAAAAGTAAGTAGGATCATCATCACAAACACATACTGTATATGTGTTTTGTTTTTTTCTTGATAAAAACTGTGAAATAATTTTTCATTTGATCAATTTCTGATTTTTTTTTTTTTCAAAGAAATGAAAAAGTCTCAAGTAGAGACGGCTAACAAGGATGTCGAAACAGTACCAGAGGAACAAGAATACAAAGAATATCTGAAGTCCTTATTTGAAGTTCTTATACTACTGGCAGAGCAGGGTATTCCTCCTACAAGGCCTGGTGATACTAAACAGGACGTTCTTGGGTCAGGCAACTTTCAGGCATTGTTAGAGTATCGCATGAATTGTGGAGATGAAGTCCTCAAGAAGAGGTATGATATAAACAAGGAATGCTGCTCCTCAGCACAGCTAAATCAGCTTATTGAGGTGTTTGAGAAATGCATCCGCAGTAAGCTGTTGGAAGAAGTTAAACAAAACGTCTTTTTCTCATTGCTTACTGATGATTTGGTGAAGATCTCAGGAGAATGGTACCTACCTTTGTTTGTTCGTTTTGTGGACAAATCAAACTACCAGCGGGAGAGGTTTTTTGGATTTTTGAGCTTTGAAGGAGATGGAGAGACCCTCGCAGAGAAATTGCTCTCTGAAATTACTGATAATTGGGGCTTAGATATGGAAAAATGCAGAGGTCAAGCTCACTCATGCTCTGGGACACATTTGAGGAAAATAAGAACATTTGCTGCCACACTTATTAAGAAGTATCCAATGGCAGTGCTTACATTGAGATCTACTCGTACACTCAACATCTCAATGGCTAGTGGTATGGCTTTGTCAGGGGTTCAGCTAGTCATGTCTACCTTTAAGAAGATTGAGTCATTCTTCAGTCAGTCACCTTTACTGCAGTTGGAGTTGGAGCATGCCATTTCTATTTTCTACCCAGACAAAGAAGAGCGAGCCAATGAGCTGAAGGAGATTTGTCGTACCAGCTGGACCACAGGACATGATGCATTTGAGGTGGCACTGGAGATCCTAGAGGCACTGCTACTCTGTGTAGACAGTGTGCATGACAATGAAGACATGAGGTGGAACGATCAGGTCACACACGATGCCTTAGAGATTTCAAAAGCACTAACCGATTTTGAGTTTGTCATGGCGTTGGTGGTGCTGAAAAACGTCATGACACTTACTCGAGCATTTGGCAAGAATGTGCAAGGAAATGCAACAGATGCCCATTTTGCTGCATCTAGCTTAAAAGCTGTGTTACACTCCCTGAAGGAAGTGTCGGACAACATTGATGTGTATCATGAGTTCTGGAATGATGAAGCTGTGAACCTAGCTGGTGCAATGGAGATCCAAGTTAAGGTTCCTCGGTCGTTCATAAGAAAGCACCAGTCAGAATCTAGAACCATTCAGCTGGAGAGTTACTACAAGCACAACCTGTCTGTTTTTGTGGTGGACCACGTCATCAAAGAAATGAATGAACTCTTCTGTGATGAGCACCTGAAGACTCTGAGATGTCTGTCACTGGTCCCTGCCGTCATAGAGCAGCATAAGTCTACTGAACCTGAAGAAGATAACATACAGGTATTTAAAGATGACATCCCTAATGCAGCAACCCTCTCTGCCGAGCTGCACTGTTGGTGGGTCAAATGGAGCAAGAAAGGAAAAGGTGAGACTTTGCCCTCCAGTCTTCATGAAACACTCCAGCTGGCCGATGTGAAGTTCTTCCCAAACATGCATGCAGTCCTGAGATTGATCGGTGTCCTACCTACCTTGGCTCTAGAGGATAGCGTCAATGTGGTGTATAAGCACTATAAGATGTACATGGAAAACATGCCTGACAAATTTAAATCAAAGAGTCTGGCTGTTTTGAACATGAACTGTGATATTGGGTATGATCTGGATTCAATGGTTGATGTTTACATGAAGACATACCCTGAGGGGGGGGTCGTGTCTTAGCTGTAATGCTAAGGGAATATAATGTTGAGGGAGAGGATATTCCTGAAAGCTAGATTTATCACCCCTGAGTTGAGGGCACCTCTGAGTAAACCTGCTTTTTTTTTTTATACTAGTGGTGAACTATTTCTGTAGACTGTGGAGTTTGTGATAAAGTGTAGATTGTAAATAATCAATTAAATAACGATTGCAAAGTCTCACAAGAGTGAAACAAAAGTTATTTTGTCTTTGTTTTCTTTTGATTAATTTATTAAAATGCTTTTGGTCATCATGTGAATTTGTAAGTAATATTACAAACCTTGTTTCGGGTAAAGTTGGACAAATTATTTGAAACCTACTTTGATTGTTAGCAGTACAAAGACATATCAGAAGTTGAAACTTATACATGTTGATTCATTATAAATATAACACCAGTGCATGTCTCAAAAAACGTTTGGGGTTCATTTCATAAAACGGTAAATGTTGGGGAATATTTTCTCTTAAGCTGATTTGATATAGAATTTCAGCTTCTCAACAGCTCCCCTGAATTACATTCAGTGAATACATTGTATCTATTTTGTAGACGACCAAGAACGTTAGATAATTTAAATGTTATAATTGGATTTTAAAATTACATTTCAGAAGATAGATGAAAATTATATTAATATAAAATAATGATAATTACTTGGATGTATACCTTTTTGAGAGTTAAGATATGTAAAACTACGAAATAGAAAACAAACCATTGGTCATATATTTTCTTTTCTATTACAATTAATACGATTTTATTTAAAGCCGTCCCTCGGTCTATACATTCAAAATATATACTTTAAAAACAAGTTGTAGGGACTTTTGCCTGCTCTTGGTAAAGCCATAGATGTAAAATATAACATACAAGCTGTGAGTGATTAATTCTTAGCATCTATGAAAAAATTGGCATCTGATAGTCATTATGAAATGATAAGATACCATTTACACTGTAGTGAATGTGTATTGTGGAACTCCGGCCTGAAATAAACTGATTAGGGTCTTTGACCAGGCCGATGCCATCCTGCCCTCTGCCGAGTATCACTTTGTACTGCACGGTCTAGTTCCTGGTTGATGTTAGAACACGTTTTCGGCGACTCTTGGCTCACCACGCAGCATCAACTTTTGCAAGTATGGAATTACTAGATTATTAGGTTGCTCAAGTGACTAAAATCTAAAACAAAACCGAAAGTGGACTGTGTCGGTTGCAGGTTTTGCCCAAGGCACGGCTCTATAGTCTCCCCTGCAGGTTTGCTCAGATTAGGCTTGCCAGCTTGCAACCGCCAGCTAAGCTAGCTAACTTGCTAGCTAGCTAGCTAGCTACATTGCAGTCCAAAATGACTGACTGCTGCGCCGCAGTGACCTGTGATTACCAGCCAGGGGAATCAACCACTACGCTCTTCAGTTTCCCCTTGGATCCAGAGCGGTAAGTGTTGTGCTCATTTCACTGAACGGTGTATTTAAAACGAGCCACCGAACATGCAGAATGACTGAGAGCTATGCACTGTTAACACTGGCGTTAGCTTAACATCATGTTGGCTAACCGTGACAACTCCGTCGAAAATGGCGCAGACCAAGCTAACGCTGCTCTTGAAAGAAAAATCCGTGCGAGATAGACTCCGTTGGCTCGTTCGTGCTCGGAGACGTGCACTGTTGTGTAATGTTGACGCTACAGTTTTATCTTTGTGCTCTGTTATTTCCTATACCTGGAGAAACCGGAGTTAAAAACTTTTGTGTGCTGTAATTTAAATCGCCATCGGTTCACGACACCTAGCGTCTCAATAGCGTGGCAACGTTCGTAGCAGGACTGAAGTTAACGCTAGCTAAATAAATTTATTCTCATTAATAATGCTAGTTAACTTAATTGTGGACGTTGTTCAACTTAACCCACTGCCGTCATTTTGCGAACTATGTGAATTGAAAGTTAGATTTCGTTTTAACAGGTGATGCCGTGTGAATAAATAGCAGTCTAGCGCCTCCCGAAATCCAGTTGTTGTGGTTCATACCGTTTTATGACTTTAAGGTGCCGGTAATATATCGCATTTGTAGCACTGAACATGTTATAAAGCAAAGTTAATTTAAGAACCACATTTGAAGATGCAGACCAGATGCAGTTTAGCTGGTTGAATCACAGCACTGTATCTGTGCACAGGAAAAGTAACCTCAACCCAAGAGGAAGAGTGTCTGCTAATAGACTACAAGGGCTCAACGTATTTCATGCCCGACGCTGCAGATTTCTGATCTTGTTTTCCATTGTGGCCTTTATAATCTCGTCCATCTAATGCTATGTTTAATAAGAGGAGTAAATATAATTTATTTGTGGGCAAATAAATATATTCGTTCTAATTATTATGCTTCAATAAAATCATTTGGCAGAGAGAAAGATAAGGAAAAGTACAATGAAAAATAAAATAAAGCCAAAGTACAGATGGCCTGTTTCTGCACATATGAGCACAAAAGCAACTTTCACCTAAAAAGCACTTTTACAACTGAATTGTTTAGTTAATCCTCTTTAGTATGACATTGCAAATTGTTAACCGGAGACCAAAGTGTCCATTCAAATGTAAATCAAAACCCAATCAGGAAATGATTACGTTGATGGCCAAGTTTGAAGGCAAATAAATGATTCCCTTTGACACAGTGACAAATATTCAAAGACAAAATAGCTTTGGAAACAGGAACTTCAACATACTGCTCCTAAAACCCACAGTAAGATTTTTTTCCTGTATTCTGCAAACTTACTGATTGTTGATGTCATGTTTGTATAAAATGCATTTGATGTTGCATTCGTCCAGTACTACATTGTTGCAAAATAGCATCTGGCTTTAAAAACACAACAACTTGAATTTCTTGTGCTGTATAGGTTTGGATCAAAGTTATAATATAGTTTGTCTTGTGAAAATGTTGTTGATATATTTTGATTATGTTGATGACTAAACCTAATTATCCAGATCAAGAAAGCAGCCTAGCTCAAGCAGTCCTTCCATTTTATTGGTATACTATTTAAACCAGTGGGTCATCTACTCCAGTCCTCCCAACCCAACCATTGTCTGATTGACAGAACGATTCTGATCTAGGTAATGAGCAAGGGTTTGTGCTAGGCTGACTGGAAAACAAGCAAGATAGGGGTTCTGAACGACTGGAGTTGATGACCACTGTTTTAATCTTATCAAACACCATGATGAAAATGTAATGATTTTACAATGCTGAACATTGTGGAACTCATGCATCACAATAATCTGTGTTTACATTGACGGAAACAGTTTGAAATCAAAAATTAAAGCTCTCAATGTTTTGAAAATTCTAATGGTAGATTGAGTCATTATTTAATATATTACTTGTACACCAGTCAGCAAAAAGATCAACACCATCTGGTGGTTTTGGAAATCGTCTTAATAAAATAGTTAGTTAGTTAGTTAGTTAGTTAGTTAGTTAGTTAGTTAGTCAGTCCTTTCGGCCTATGCCGTGAGTTCAGGGTCGCCACAGCGGATTATTGTTCGCATGTTGATTTGGCACAGTTTTTACACCGGATGCCCTAATAAAAAATATTATGAACTAATAAATGCTGATGTATCAGCATGGGTTAACCACCTGTCAGTACATAACGTGGTTAAAACTTATACTTGAAAATTGAGTTTGTGTACTTCTACCAACTCTGCATAGCAGCTAGGATGACCGTTGTTCTTCATTATTTTAAGACCACCAGTGTTAGTGTCGTGGCTGATCAGTGTATATGCAAAATTTTGTGCGCAAGCATTTTAGCAAATGCCTATTTTAATTATTACATTGATATTAATTCACAACAAATGTTTTCGCCTTTCACTTTCTGTATTTTGTAGCTGCAAACAATGGTTGAACAACTGTCATCGTCAAGATTTGGCATCAGAACCTCCAGAGCAGTTGCATAAGCTGTACAGACTCTGTGGAAAGCACTTTGAGCCCTCCATGATTTCTAATCAGGTAAGAACCATTTTATTTATATTACTCTCATGTTGTGTCAGTATACCGAAAAAGCATAAATATTGATTTGCTTTTTTATTTGTTTTTATAATTGTACTAGTTAGGTGTGAAGTAGTAGATGTTGTAGAGTAATGACCATAACAGTTTTTATCCTATTTGACAACTGAAAAGATAACTTAATTTATCTGAGCCCTCTAATGCAATCTGTAAAAAATATTTTTGATGATTAGGATGTTAAGACGTGGTCTTTGTGCTGAATCTTTTTCAACATAGAAATTCCACAAATTATCAACATCACTATCCAGTTTCAACAAAAGATAGTTTGACAAAATGTTTCAGTTAAAAATATTTGATACTGTTGGCCAACAGCTGTTTGTGTTGTTCAATAATACCATAATACCAGTGTAATTTGATTTGAAGAGTAAAGATGAGTCATACTGAATAAAATAAATTTATTTAAGTCAGTTTTAGAATTAAGGTAATTTTTTGTTATCAACTATCAGTGTCTTTATTATTGCACACACACACACACACACACACACACACAGAGAGAGAGAGAGAGAGACTGTCAATTGGAAATTCCCTGTTTATTACACAACCTCAATCTCCGTCAATACAAGTGAACATTTATGTCAACCTACGCAGAGAAATGGGTTTAACCTAACTGTAGATTGCATAGGCGTGCAAAGGCCTCAACAAATTTCAGCAATGCATTGTGCTGAGATGCGCACCAACAAACTGATTGTGTTGGAGTCGGGAGGCAGGATTGAAACCAAAAGGAAACTAATACAACAAAGGGAAGAAATAGAAAGACAAAATAGCCAGAAGCACAGTTAGCAGACAAGGTGAGAATATACACCACCTTGCCCATTTGGTTCGCTGTGTCCATTCAACAATTTAGTGTAGTAATCTGTTTACATTGGTCTAACTTTACTCCTCACTTCCTGTTTAATTCTACTTCAGCATTCTTGCACCACTGCCCCTTTGTGGGCATGTACGTGGGCATCTGTCACACAACTATAACAGAACATCACAGAGCATAACCTGCATATCTTTGCATACAGGCAGACCACAGAAGTATATTTCAGCTTAAGCATAACAAGTTGATCTCAAGTATTTTGTTTTTCAGAGTGCCTCCAGTTGTGACTTAAGGGAAGATGCTGTTCCAACAATATTTGACTTTCCAGTGCCCATGAATAATCAGTCAACCTGCAACCGGAAACGGGCTAGGGACCCTGTAAGTGTTTATAATCATTGTATTTTATAAATAGATGCATTTTTCAATAGACTTGAAAAAAAACCTGTTAAACTATAATTGCCTCTTTTGTCTCCCCAGTCAGAAGAGGGACCTGCTTCTGTAAAGAAAACTAAAGGTATACTGACAGACTTGTTAAAGTCCTCCTTGACTTTTTATTGTTCTGTTAAAATGCACTATTGCTGTAAATATTGATTGTCTGGTGTTAATGCTGGTTTTAAAAAGCAGAATTCTCTTTTTCAATATTTTTTCCTATTTCCCATCAGAAAACACAGCGACAGCAGAAGTGACTGAGCAGACTGAAGTGTCTGGCGAGAACAGTGCAACATCTGACCTGCAAATATATAACCAAACTCAGGAGGATGTGGCCACCTCCAATGCAAAAGAAACTCTGAAAGTATATTTTAAGGAAATCCTGGCACTAACTGGATTTAGCATTAATGGTGCACAAATCAATACTGATGAGCCAATTGGAGGTGCTAGGGGTCAACAAGCTCTCAATCCTATCTGTGTTGAGAAAATTGACAAGACAGAAATCCTTCATTTCAGTGAAGACCTCATGCGGGAGGAGATCCAAAACAGCCTCAGATTGGCACGATTCTTCTCCATTTTGCTTCAGGATGTGACAAGTATAGAGGGAAAGGAGCAGATCCCAGTATTCATCAGGTCTGTCACTGTTGCTGGGTTCCCTCAGAAGCACCTCATTGGGTTCCTACCATGCGATGTGGATGCAGAGAATTTGTTTTACATGCTCCTTTCTGAGTTGCGAAACAAGTGGGCACTGAGGATGGAACATTGCAGAGGACTCACTTACCTGGTGACAGGCAGTATGTGTCAGAAAATGCGAGACCTTACTTGCAGGATTCTACAGGAGTTTCCACAAGTAGTCCTGTCGCCAAGTGATCCATATGCTTTCAACATATGGATTATCCGTTGCATGCCTGTGCCCTCCATCCAAAAGGTTGTAGACACTGTAGAGGAGGTGGCCTCTTTACTCAGGAGAACGCCAGAGCTGTCCAAAAGATTGGAAGGAAACATCCAGTTAACATGTGGGCATGTCAAAGGCGAGGTGGACAGAATCAAAGCAGCTGTCAGTGGGAATTGGGAATATACTACTGATGCCTTCCAGACCATGTTAGACATTTTAGAGCCATTCCTTAACTGCATCAATGAGATGATTTCAAAGGTAGATGAAGACACTGCTGAACAGATGGCCAAGCTTAAACCAATTTTGAAGAATTTCAATTTTATTATCACACTTGTTGTTCTGAAGAACACGCTCTGTTGTGTGAGCATTCTCAACTCGAGTCTCAGGGGAATAATTAGCATCAGCAGTACTTTGCAGTACACAATTTCCAATGCCTTAAAGCTGGTAAGCAAATATCAACAGGAGCTTGCTATATTTCACAGGAAATGGTTTTCAGATGCAGTTGGTCGAGCCAAGAAGCTCGGAGTAGAGGTCACTAAACCCGAGATGGACCAAGAAGATACGACTGAAACACCACTAGAGGACTTTTTCAGAGAAACTCTGAGCCGCCCTATCTTGCTGTATCTTGTTGCAGAGGTGAAGAGAGTGTTCAGCACTGAAATGGTGAGGATTCTCAGATGGCTCTCATTAGTGCCATCTTATATGGCTGACCACAATTTCAGCATTCGGAGGGATAAAGTAGCAGATGCCAATCTGAACAACCTTGCCAGGCCAGACACTTTTTATGAAGAACTTGGTTGTTGGGAGGTGAAGTGGAGGCATGCAAGCAAACGCAGAATCCTGCCAACCACAGTGTTTGCTACTCTCAAGATTCCAGATATTGGGTTTTACCCAAATGTGCAGAGTTTGCTTAGGGTGTTGGGCACTGTTCCATGTGTAAATGCAGAGGCAGATGTCTATGGGCAATACCATATGGTACTGGAGCGATGCCATGCCTACTTGAGAGCCACACCTGTGGACAAAAGACAGTGCAGCATGGCATATGTTTATGTGAACCAAGATGTGCACTTCAGTGTCGAACAAATGGTGGAGTCATTTGTGCAAAAGCATCCAGACATTCTGAAGTTACTGCAAACGGTGAGTAGGCTGTTATAAGCAGAATAAAAAATAAATATATTTCATAGGTCTTTTTAGCAATTAGGAAACAATTTTACCAGAGAATACAATTTAATAAACTTTTTTTTTTAAGTTTTTGGCCATTTGTGTGTTTTTCAGGATGATGACACAAAAGAGAAGCCTCCCCAAGGTATGTTTTAGTAAAAGTAACTCCTTTGACCATATTAGCATGCTACAATTTGTGATTTATGTGACATTTGAGGCCATGTTATTTAGAAAATACTGCTTGGTACACAAACAATAGAAAGTATACAGCATAAAATAGCCTGAAAAATAGAATTTTCATTTTGGTTAATACAATTTCCAATCTTCCTTTTAGTGGCAACCCATGGAAACCATGCTGAAAAGGATACTGAAGAAGAATTACAACTTATAAACCTAGAGATGGATGCTGAAAGGCTTGTGGAGATGAAGTGTGCAGAGACTGATAGAGAAGCTCTTAAATCTGCTTTGCAGTCTGCAGTAATGACTGCATACAGCAGCCAAAGGAAGCTTCATAGTGACGCCTCTCCTGGTCAGGATGGAGAGGTGGAGTATGTGACAAAGTCTGAAATGAATGAAGTTCTTACTGTATGCGAGAATGCTGTCAGGGAGGGGATTCTCATGGAAGTGGGGAGTTCATTCTTTTCCTTATTCATTGACCGTGTTGTGAAATTAGGGGACAAGGACTATCTTCCACTTTTCCTCAGGTTTGTGGACAGTTTTGATGTTATGCGACTGGAGTTGATGGGATTCCTTGAAGCAGATCTTGATTGTGATACCATGGTACAGCGTCTCCTGGAAGTAGTTACAGTTGAATGGGGTCTTGATTTAAACAACTGCAGAGGTCAAGCATACCTTGGCTCTGGTGATGTCTCCTACAAGCTGAAAGCCTTTGCCTGCAAAGTTCAGGAGAAATATCCTCTTGCCATAAGCACTCACTGCTCTTCCTACTCTTTCAACACATGGTGGTCAAAATCCATCCCGGTGCCTGCTGTTAAAAGAGCCCTGGATACATTTGAAGAGGTTTTGATGTTTTTTGGCAGCAGTACTACTTTAGAAAAACAGCTTGACCATGTAATAGCTTTTGGTCTCCGAGAGAGCTATGAAAAGGTCCAAGAGTTACAAGGGAAGTTCTGTGCACTTTGGCAAGAGAAGCATGATTCCTATGAGGTGTTTGTGCAGATGTTGGAGCCCCTGGTCGAATGTCTGGAGAAGATCAAGAACAACCCACAGAGATGGAAAGCCTTTGTGTCTGAACAAGCTGGGGAACTTCTCCGTAAGGTAATGGAATTTGATTTCATCATTGCCATGGTGGTCTTGAAGAATGCGTCCTCCTTTACCAGAGAGCTAAGTGCAGGACTTCAGAAGGATCACTTCAGTGCTGCATCCCAGCTTTGCCAAATCAGTGGTATTGTAGCCACTCTGAACAGAGTAAAAACAAATATGAAGGTGTTTCACCAGAACTGGTTTGATGAGGCATGTGCAATAGCACAGAGCCTGAGAGTGCAGATTGAAGTGCCTGAAAACTCTTTGCCAAGGGATGGCATGATTAAGCCAGTCGGGTTTTACAAAGATGGGCTAAGTGTGCCCTTGGTAGACAACCTCATCAATGCAGTGAAGGATCATTTTTCAGAAGACCACAAAGAAGCGCTTAACTTCCTCTCCTTAGTTCCATGCTCAGTCACCGTGAGTTACATGTTCGAGAGCTTGAAGTCAAAGCCTCCTCTCTACAGCAGTGATCTTCCTGATGCTGACAACTTCTTTACAGAGCTGTGCTGTTGGAGAGTAACGTGGAAGACCAAAGTAGCATCCGTGACCATCCCAAGCTCCATATTTCACACATTGCGTCTACCACTCATGCAGTACTTTGGGAACATTAATGCACTGCTGAGGGTTATTTCTGTGCTACCTAGCACAGTATTGGAGGACTGTGGTGTTATAATGCGCCACAAAAGGTTCCAAGAGTACCTAAGAAATACAAATCCTAAAGACAGATCGCCGTGCTTGGCTATGCTGCAAGTGGGCACAGACTTCAACAGAGACCTGGATCGCATGGTGACCCAGTGTTTGAAAGTTACTCCACAGGCCTTGGAGGGGATCTGTCTGGTATGTGCTTATGTTCTTTATAACTATAAAAAAAAAAACCTTTTTATTTGCTTTATATTTTATTAATTATATGAATGTCTGACTAATTTTTTTATGCCTGGGTGTACCCACAGGATAAGGAATCCAAAAGTTTCATCAGGAACTCTGACAATAATATGGAAGGTATGGTTGTTGATAAACCCCTAAGAATATAAGACTTAAAGCTACAATATCTAACTTAACCTAGTGCAAGCATGAGTCTCATAAGAGTCCACTCTGCCTGTCTCTCTGTTGTGCTGTGCTCTGCTGCACTCTGCTATGCTCAGCCATGTCTTGCCCAGTGCTTCAAGTAGTAATAATCTACTCAAACACCTAGAAGTAAATATCTGTGTTGTCACCATTGTTGTTCTGTGTCTTTAATTAACCTATATCTTAATTTTCTAGAAATATGCACCAATCCTAATGTTCAAAGCAATATTTTGCCACAATTGTAGTGTTTGTAGTAACAGTGCTTTTTTGTTTTCTTTTGTTTTCCTCAATATATTTAGTGGATTATGTTAAGGAAGAAAGTGAGGAGCCCCCAATTGAACAATCTTTGGACAATATTGAAGACCAAGATATGAAACAAGCAGATGAGAATGGGAACACAGGAGACAATCGGCAAAGTTTGGCGACATTGTTCAGATTGGCTGCAGTACTGGGTAAAAAGAACAGCAGTCTCTCTGATCTCTCGGAAGAAGTCATAGACCTTTTCATTCAGGATATCAGCATGTGCCACTGGTTTGGAAGCAAATGTACACCTGTAGGCGATGATGAAATTGTGAGTCTCCTCATAAATGGAATCAGAGATGTCATACTGAAGGAAATACAGGAATCTCCATTCTTCTCGCTTATTACAGACAAACATGTTAAAATTGCTGGCAAGGCCCACCTACCTGTTTTTGTCAGGTATGTTGGAGAGTCAACTCCAAAAGTAGAGCTCATGGGTTTCTTACCAGTTGATGAAAACTGCCACATTGATACACAAGCAAATAAACTTGCAAAGATTCTAACTGAAGACTGGGGCTTACCAATGTCTCAGTGTCGAGGACAAGCATTCATGCACTTGGGGTCAGGTTACCAAAGCCTGAAGAAGATGTCTTTGGATTTCCTCAACAGTTACCCACTCGCTGTTATAACACCCAGTGAGTCTTGCGGCCTTGCCCATTGGTTGACAAGAAGTGTGCCTTGCCCTTCAGTAGCTAAAATGTTAGATATCACAGAAGATCTGCTCCTGTTTTTCAATGATTCTCCTTGCCTAGAGGGACAGTTGGCACAAGCAGTTGATGGACTGTTAAACATGCCAAGAGAGGCCCTGGAGGAAATTCCAGAAACATGTTGCTCAAGGTGGAAAAAACGAGAGGACTTCTTTGATATACTTGCTGACACATTAGAGGGCATTCTCAGCTGCTTGGATGCCGTTAGCTCAAGCTTTACAGGTGCCAAGTCAATGCATGCACAAGTTCTCTCTACTGCTCTAAGAAATATGGATTTCATTGTCACCCTTGTGATTCTGAAGAATGCTTGCGCTCCTCTTCGTAACTGTAGTACTGTCTTGCGCTGTGGAAACCCTGCTGATATTCTTTGTGAAGTGGAAAAAATCCCCTCCATCATAGACACTCTTAACAAAATGTTAGAAAATGTGAGCGCTATGCACTCAACTTGGTTTGAGCAGGCATTCCAGCTAGCAACAAAGGTGGCGCCTGAGCAAGCAATTTTCTCAGAGGAAGCCAACAGTTGCGAATCTCCTGAGATGTATTACAGAGAAAATCTGAGCATTCCTCTTCTCAGAAGTCTCATTGATGAGATGAAGTACAGCTTCTCAGACAGCCACCTAAAGGCCTTGTCAATTTTGTCATTGCTGCCCTCTTGCAATCCACAGCCTATTCTGTTGGAGTCTACGGACAAGCCTTTCGGCCTCTATCTTACAGATCTTCCTGAGCCAGAAGCAGCAGAGCAGGAAATCAACACCTGGGCTGCTGTCTGGAGAGAGAAATACCAGGATGTTGCTCCTCCAACATCCATTGCAGAAACACTAGCCCATCCTGAGTCAAAAAGCCACCCAACCGTTACTTTATTGCTTAGGCTAGTAGCTGTCCTGCCGAGTGTCAGTATGGAGTGTGATCTGATGAAGACAACACTAAATTCCATGAGGGATCTGTTGAATAAAACTCTATGCAAAGGCAACCTAATGGATCATGTGATGCTACTGTTTCACAGCACAATATTACAGAGACTGCCAGAGGTCATTGAGAAGTGCATGGATGTTGCTCCAGAAAGTAGTTCATGTCTATCCCAGGTAAAAAAAAAAAAAAAAAGTTGAGTCCATAGCTGCTTAACTACTATGCATGAAATCGTATCATCATCATCATTGTAACCAGTAATAATTAACCAATGTTGTTGGACTACTTTTTTGTTTGTTTTCTAGGTGAAGGGAACTTTGAAAAGACTAAAGTTGGACATTGGTAAGTGGACATCATTGTATATAGCTCTGGTCATGTAAAGAACTGCAATTTAAAGGTTTGTTGTATATGATATGTGGTGTTTTTTATTATTATAATTTTTTTACTAGGACGTGTTGAAGTAAACCAAGCAGCACCTGAAGAATCACAAGTCTCCAGTGCAAAAGAGAAGACAGCTGATGAAGAGGTCAATTTGCATGATAATGAAGTAGTACTGGAGGTAATTCAAGGACCAAGACAAGCGTCTTTCTATGACCCACAACTGCGTGAACAAATACTTAAGGAGCTCTGGGACTCTCAGTTCTTCACAATTATCACTGAGCAAGCTGTTGAAATTGACAGCGAGATCTACGTCCCCTTGTGCATCAGGTACCTAAACAAGGAGGATATTCAGTGTGAGGAAACATTGGCTTTCATCCCTTTTGTAGAAGACCCAGTTGTCCTTGCAGATGGTATTGAAACTGCCCTCTCAGAGAAGTGGGGGCTAAACATGGAATACTGTCGAGGACAGGCTTTACTGAGTGTTGGTGAAGTAGGAGCTCGGATGAGGGCTGTAAGCTTAGCTATTGCCAGTAAATACCCCCAGGCTATAAGAACTGTCAGCTCTGCTTTGTCTCTTAATGTATGGTTGGCTAAGTCCTCTCATGTTGAGGAAGCTGCTGTCGGAGCAGTTTTAATTGGTAAAATATTGCTTTGGCTCACAGAGGATACAGAACGCCAGAACAAACTGGAAGACATGATCATTCACATATTCCAGTACGATGAAGCAAAGGGCAACGAGCTAAGGGACAAACTTGTGAAGAACTGGGAGAAGAGTCACAACATGCACGAAGTGATGGTAGAGATTTTAGAAGCAGTCATGCTCTGCTTGAATGAGCTGAAAGGTGAAGAAAGTAATTCAAACCAGCAGCAAGCATCACAGTTCTTGGAAGCAATCGGAAACTTTGATTTTATCCTGTCAACAGTGGTGCAGAAGAACGTCTTAAGTGTAACTCGCAAGCTAAGTCAGTCTCTTTTGGGCAAACCCTTAGATATGTTACTTGCTGTGAATTATTTGCCTGATATCAAAACATCCCTCAATAAACTTAAGAGTGACATTGACACCCACCATAAGGCCTGGTTTGAGGAAGCTGTCACGTTGGCTTCTAAACTTAACATCACAATGTTGCATTCAGTGCTTCTAGAGCCACTGTGTGAGTTTTACAAGGAGTCCTTAAGCATGAAGGTTGTGGAGCATTCAATAGCAGAAATTGATGACCTCTTCACAGAAAAGGTATTAGATACCTTGAAATGTCTGGAGATTGTGCCTTATGCAATGTCCAAAGTAGAAACCAGCATTCTTAGCGGTCTTGTTTACCGCCTGTACAAGGAGGACTTGCCAGATCAGGCTTCCCTTCACTCAGAGATGAAGTCATGGAAGGAGAAGTGGTTGGATCCCCTAGCAGGCTATCTCCCAACTACTGTGCTCGATACCCTTAAGACATCACAAATAAGAAGTTTCAGTAACATTGAAACTCTTCTCAGACTCCAGGTTATTTTGCCATTTTCACGGAGAGAGAGCAACTTTAGGCAGGGAAAAAGAAGCTTACAGGAGTTCATACAGCAGGACAAGAGATCCCTCGCTGAGCTCCATTCTCTGTAACCGTTGCAGGTCTTCCATCGTGATTGGCAGGTTTGCAATGCATTTGAGATGTCCCCATCACCATAATTAAAAACTGTATCTCAAATCTAACTGAGGGCCCATGTTCAGGAGTCAATAATTCTCTGTACATTTGTGATCTAAATTCTTTGAGATTTTCTTTGTTCTTATCCTGCAGACCTAGCGGTTTGCTTTGGTTTTGTTTTGTTTTTTGTTTTTTAAATCCTGTAGTGTGTACAGTTGTAATATCCAATGGGACCAATGTCTTGGCAAAGAAAAAGCAATGCTCAATGACAGTTTGCAATCTGTGTGCCTTGATGCAAAACTAGTAATTCACCCCATCTATTATGAGAATAGAGATGCTTAAAAATGTCCCATTGGTGTTTGAATGATTATTTTTTATCATAAAATCAGAATGAACAGTGGGATTTCTGGATCACTGTCATGAGTTCATTTTAATTATTAAACTGCACCCTTACCTTTGCTGGGCACAAATAAAGACGGTTCCATCATGTCTTCTAATGAGTTTCCATGTTTCCTGTCTCATTGCAGGAATGGATTTGCTGTAAACCTATGTTTGAAAGAATGTTTCCTTAATAGGAAAACCTTCATATATATTTGTCAGAAAAGTAATAAAATGCTACAAAATATGTTTTGGTTTTGAAGTTTGTCTTTTCTAGCCAAGTTGTACAGTAGACTTTCACATGTTGTGTCATGTCTGTAAGTTAACAGAAGATGGCGCAGTGAGGCCATAGTTTGCCTTAAGACAAAATAATCGGTAACAAGTAGGACTGTAAGCAGTACCTTTTTAGCTTTGAAAATATTTTTAAATGTTGGATCATAATACCTGCAGGGACAGGATTTACTGTAGCATCAGATAATAGGCTGCATAAAAGGAATCCTGGAGACTCGCTACTACAGGAATGAATAAAGCCATTTTTTACTTTACTAGCCAAATAATTTTTAGTAAATGGGGAAAAACACTATTAAAAATAATGTTTATCTTTTTTTGTTTTACATCCAATAAAGGAAGGTTTTTCAACACACAGTAGCTTTAATAAAGATATGGCTCAATTTCCCATGCTCTCTTTTATGCAAGTATGAATTTGCAAAACAGGCTGCAAGTGTTAATTATTGCTCATGGAAATCGGCCGGTCACGCTTTGTAACATACTAAAAAATGTCTTTGCATGGTTCACTCACCATTCAAGTACAATGTGGGTTTAAAGGGTGGGTTATTAACGTTTTACAACATTATCTCTAGATGCTCGGCAAATATTTATTTTGCAATCACATTGTTTTTCAATAAAGTGTTTGGCCATTGCCGTGCTAAGTGTGTGAGACAGGCAGGTTTGACTGGTATTTGCCAGCAATGCAAGTCATAGCTCTGAGCCTCTATTGTTACCATTGTAAGTTAGTTAATAAGTAATTTCTAAGAACAAGTGTGTTCTGTGGATCTGCTGTTGGTTATGCCGGCTTTTTCTGTTAATAATGTGCTGCAATCTGGTGCGTAAGCATTTACAATAAATTTTGCTCACACTGGATTATAAGCATGGTACTTTACCTGTGATCATTTCTGTCTTTGACTCCCATCTGTGTTTTATATACTTGACTAATTAAAATATCCCTCCAGGTTCTGCATTTTTACAGCATTTTGCCCAAAACCAAAAAAAGTAAAAAATATCTCTACATGTTTTACTTGTATGGAATTTGAACCTCACAATAGCTAATTGGGATCAAACTGATGTGTTTAAATCCCAGCTCAGTGAAAGACCTCTTCCATTGTTTAGATGGACCTGTTAGCCCCTGAAATTACCCCCCCCCCCCCCCCCACACACACACACACACACACAAAAATGTATGCTGCTGTTAAAACTCCAGCCTCTACATACATTTTCTGTTTGTTGACATGAAGCCATCCTATCTTAAACACTGATAACCCCACTGAGTGAGCCTTTTAAAAAGACGTTTTCTTCCTGTGAGCTGTAACAACAGATGCCTCCCTGACAAAGCCCTGATTGTCAGTGCTCAGCTCAGTGTGAAAGGAGCATCTCCGTGTCCCCGCTCAGCTGCTGAGCAAACGGATCTGCCTCCGCTCTGGCCGCAGCAGTGTTCACACACAGGCCACACTGTAGCCATGTGCAGCACAGGAGCAGCAATGTCCCATAACCCCATGTCTATACTTTCTGCCAGCAGCAACCCACCTTTTCTATTTGTTTACGCTTTGGATTTGGAAGTTGACTTTGTTACAGTTTACAGTAAATCTCAGCGGCAGCATGTGCCCATGAAGAACACATCCTCTGTCTTTACGCAAAGCAAGTTATTGATAATTGACCTGTGCACCAGGTTTCCTGCTGGAAGTCGAGGTTCTGCACTGATGTAAGACCTGTGGCACTTTGTAATCATGTCCATACACAGACTGGATTTAACTACACTCTGGAGGAAAAGGCAGCAGGCTTAAGTGGATTTTATTTCAAGGTTCCCTTTCAGGGAAAATTGGCAGCACAGGCAAAATTCAGATCCTCTTCTTACTATGAGCAAAACGTTTGGTTTGAATTATTTTATGTCAACTTGCTGATTGTACTCTTAAAGAACACTTTATTTTTACTTGCCATCGTAAAGCCTAAGTGTTTTAAATTGAGTGAAATGTGAAGGACGGTCGTCTGTGAGTGCATAAGCACTAAGGTGTTTAAAACGTTCACCCAACCATGAATAATAATGATAAGATTTATTGTATAATTGCTCACAAACTCTATTTAATTGTCTGAAATGATTCCTGTCTAAACGGTTTCCTTTGTTGGATGTGTGCAAAAGTCCCGGAACAGTTTCTCAAAGTAAAGGGCACGCTGTTTTAATCCCAAATGCCTTTGTAATCCTTAAAGAAGTATGCTTTAATCATTTATAAGAATGTCCTATTGCACTCGCGCCTACAACAACCACAATCTAAAGGGCTCAATTCATAGGAACCAGATGTATCTGCACAAATTATCTATAGTAGTGTTTACAGGCCTGCAGTCGGACTGATTCCTGTGATCGCTCTTCTGCCAAAAGTTGCAGTCTGAGAGATGTCTTTTAATGAATGTACTTGGCTGAAGACATCTCCCCACAATCCACCGACACCACTTGTTGCCCTCAACCTCCCCGAGACAGCGTGATATGACTTTATTTGACTTGATAAAGAAACAAAGAGACAGGCTGTGGTGATGATGCCACGACACAAATCCTGCAGCTGCTGCCGTAGACAGTAAATAATGGAAAAAATCATTACAATTTTTCTGTTGGACACGTTTTATAATTCACAGCTTTACGTAATCTTCTGAATAAAAATATAAATTATCCCATGAATTATATACTGTGTCTTGTCTTACCTTATGGCATCAGCCAATGTACTGAGCTTTTAAATTCAATGCTAGTCGACAGTAGTCTGTTCTACATGACTTCAGTAGAAAAAGGGGATTGTTAATGTGTTTTTAAGGTGGATTTTTTTTTTATCAAGTGGTTGTTGTGCTTGCACTCATGCAATGGATAGGTTTGTTTCATCCAGATTTATGATGCAGTGGTGATATGACAGGACTGTAATGTTCCTAATTAGCTATATAACTGGAATCTTACCCTCTCATGACTGGTTTACTCGGCAACTTTAACAATCATGGTCATTTTGTTTTTGGGTTATGATTCTCTAGTTCCCTTTAAACTGGTGCAGTGTGACTGAACACAAAGTTCATGTCGTGTGCTCCTGAAGGACCACATGACATGTTCAAAAGTGCCACCCATATGTCACTTGAAAGAGTTCTGTCCTCAAAGCACAAAAGAGACGGAGGCTATAAACAAATGGTATACAGAAGATGTTGGTCCAGTCACACAGATTGGACGGAGCTTGTTGTTTCTGTGACGGTCCCCACTGTGAGCTATGGCAGGTTTCACAGGAGGAGACACCAGAGGGTGATGGGATTTTCACATGGCTTATCTTTGTTCAGGTCTAATGTGACAGCTCCTACCCTTCAGGAATGCTGTTTATGATAAACATAATGTTTTTGTTATTTGTCAATAATAAGCTGGCAGCAGAGCTCAGTGCCATTCAGTGTTCAGTTGGAGATAAGATAAAGAAAAAAGGAAACAAACTGTTACGGATTCATTTTACTGATTGTTTCCATTTGACAATTCCTTTTTAAGTTCTTGCTTTAGTGAATTTATGATGTGCCGGTAATCAAGCTCCTGCTTTTAATTTTGATTAAAACAATTATCTATGGTTAAGTGGGTTTTGTTAGTAATAGAAAACAAGTAGAAGTGAACCTGTACCTCATCACACATTAGTAGCTTTTTTCCCCAGATCATTATTTGCATATTTAATGTTATTAAAATTAACGAAATTTATTTGAAAAGAAAAAAAAATTATATTAGTTTATTTATTTATTTTTAATAGTTTGAACTAAATTGCATTTAAACTGTTGGGAGAGCTGACAACATGCCATCTATAGCAAGGAAAGAAAAATATTTAACGTATAATACTGAAGATTTATTTTGCTAACGGAGGTACAGATATATGCACTGTTCATCTGAGCCCGGTTTAGTTTTATATGCGCCCTGATGCGACTATGGGAGTATCTTCCAGGAGCATAATAGTTACCCTGCACCCATTCAGGATCTGATCCTCACGGGGGAAAGTTGAATGTCCTTATTCTCTCCCCTGTGAGCCTCCACATTCATGATATTGGCTCTGTCCTTTTGAGATTTGAAGCACAATGGCCCAGCGCTGTGAGCCCAAGATCTCATTCCTTCCAAACGGTGACACTATATTCAGTCCGGGCTGAGCTGACGCCATACTTCATTAGGCCAATTCAGAAACTTTTTAACTCCGATTATGGTTTTGTAACATAAAAATAATGTTATACAGTCTTTTGTAAAAATTACATGCCCTTACATTTTGGCTTGGTGAAATATTTCATTGTGGTTTTAAATCATTGAAGGGGTTTAACTGAATTACTGATTGAAGCTCATTGGAAAATAAATTTCATACTCAGGCTCAAACTTTATGTGAGTTGCACAACAGTATGTTATACAAACATAATGAAATAACATAATATAATAACTTTATTTCCATACACATACATCTTTTCTTAAGACACACACATTTTTTAAACCTATAATCCACCATATCAAAAGCTGATTATAGTGACACTTTAAAAATGACTCTGTAACTGTAACATTATATCTGTAAAGTTGGTTTTGATCCTACATGTGGATTATCTATCATAACTCAACTTTTATTCTGCTGTTGTGTGACATGACTTATTTGATTATCATGAACTCCAGTGGCTCTCTTACCCCCCTCTGTCTCCCTCAGAAGGTGTCTCCCGCCAACCCCCCCCTCCGGACTGCTCGGAAGGTGAGATGTGAAGATCAAGGGGTTGCGTGTTGATCCTAGCTCAGGAATGGAGAGCCTGTGTGTAAAAAGTCTGTCTGTAGACGGGCCCGGTCCTACTGGAAGCTCCACAACTCCCACACACACTCTGACCTGTGCCCATTCACATTTGACTGCAATGTAAAACGCATTGAGTCTCTCTGGAACCAGGATCACAGCCTGTAAATAAAATACATACATATGGGGATTTCAGACTGTATAGAAAACATTGTAGTAAACCCTGTTTGGCAAACAGATCTAGACACAGGATCTGGGTAGGTTCCCAAAGGAAGAGAGTTTGTTGTGGTCTGTAGATGTGTCTGCTCCAGAGACATGCATGACAACACCTGATCTGCTTTTCCCAGTAGAGCAGCCAGCAGTGCACGAGGCCAGCCATGTTATAGCTAGAGCAAGGTCAAGGTCTGGATGTGTGCTTTTGTCTGAGCGCTGGAGGTGCAGCAGATTCTCAGGGAAACTATACATTACTTTCCCACAGCTGGCTCTGCAGCGTATCACTTACAGTGTGGTTAATATTTGAGGAAATCAGTCAGTGCAGGGAAACTCTGTGTAGCTTTAGGGAAGATTAGATTTTTTTTTTTTTAAAGAACACACAGTATGCTGGGTAACAATTGTGTGTGTGCAAAACTGAAACAGCACAATGTCAAGTCGCACTGTATTTCACTACATCTATTGTAAATATTATGTGGTATCCATATTAATAAATAGGATTTTTTTTCTGTCAGAGTGAATTCACAACATCATTTACCGTTCAAAGCGGGAATTTAGTATTTGACTTTTTATTTAGGAAAAAACACACACATTATATTTCACTACACAATGACAGACAATCTGTGACCACATTTCCCTTAAAAGTCACCCTTAGAAACATTTTTCATAAAGACAGTTTGCTTAAAGATGAGGGACTCTGCACGGCTTATTAGTTACTGGAGCGTGCTGGTAGCTCTGTACTAGTCTGAACGCAAAAAGGAAATAGAAAAGAATCATGTATCAATGTCTGTTAAACACACTTTATAATTGGATTTGGGTGTAAAGAATAATACATGGATATTTTCAATAATTGTAGCTGAATGGTTCAAGTATTCCATCCTTTTCTGATACTGAAATCAAACAAATGCAGTACCTTTCCTTTGTTTGTTTAGTTGTAGTGTTTGTAACATCTATTTAATTAATTGAAACCATCTGAATAAAAGAAAAATAATATAGTCAAAATACAAGCTATCAATACATGAAGGCCACAGCCATACATTGCAGAAGTGCTATTTTATAATTTTATTTTATTTTTTTACAATATTCCATTACACTGTTTTAGCCAATGCAGTGTTTAGAACGCACACCAATTTCTACAGAAGGAAACCAACCTGCAAGTAACTGAGTGGCATTTTGCTTTCACTAGAAAATATTCAAATCCAGAAACATATTTTAAAAAGGTATTTGCTGTTCACTTGTTATACCAGCTGAATCTACTATGAATGATGTGACATGAAAATGGAAGTTTTGATGAGGTCACTATAAAGTGTCCTTTGACAGCTTCAGGAATCTATAAAGGAATTTAACGTTAGTAAAATAATGATACCAGAGAAAGTATAAAAATGTTATTATTAAAAAATGACTGAATCCACTCTGTATCATTACAGACACAGAACATTTCACTCCAGCTCCCTGTGGGAACATTACGGGACTGTAGCAGAGCAGTTTCCGTGTAGTCATCAGTCCAGCAACATCACATTAGATGGTTTGTGAGTGGCTCTGGCCAGGCCCCGGCTTTCTTATGCTAATGCTGGTCTGACATCAGCAGTGAGATCAAAGCAGGGCAGGGGTACTTTAGAGCTGATCTGCCCCCACTCCGGCTCACACACTCTCCTCCACTCAGTCCTCTCTCTGTGTGTCCGGCTCACACACACGCACACACACTCACCGACAGCGCTCTCAAACACACCATGCGTACCTGTCCGGAACTATTCTTCCTTCCCGTACTGGATTTTGCTCCCGCATCAGGCTGATACCGACACCGGCGACTCCCGAAGGATATTCTGACCTGCTGAGATTCGACTTTTTGTTTCTCTTTTCTCTTTTATTCAACGGCGAACACTGCGCAAAAGGTGAGCGACAGCCGTCCCGATGTTCCAATGTCTTTGCGGACTGGATCTGTGTGATATGATTAAACTCTCAAACAACGTGTAGAGGAAAAGCAAGAAAATACGTTTAAGCAAGATTAGTGTGAGAGCGACTACGTCAGCTTTGACTTAAATGTATTTAAAGTGGCTTATGATTAATGAGGGGTTGGCAAACAACGTGAGGTTGTGATAAAAATATATTTGTCCGACCTTTGTTAGTTAATCTCCATCAATTAGTCCAGTTTCACATTGGTCGTTAGGAAATATGATCAACTGGTCACTTGGCCCGAGTTATGATGAGACACACACACATCTGACGGTGTGTGGGTGGGAGCCCATCACTCTGTATTTTTAGGAGGAAACAGGAGCTGCCATTCAGACCACGTTGGCCAACTGTACAAATTAGCAGACCTGACGCCGAGCGCTAACAAACTCTTACTTGTAATCGATAGTCGTCATTGGCTCATTGTTTTATTATTTACAAGTCCCACTTGTAGGACACGAGGACGACAGTAGTTCCTGGAGTTTCGGTGAAGTCATTTAAATTATTATTACATGTAATTTCCCACAGTTTCGGCCCATTAAAAAGCCGAAACAGGCCCATTATCAGCTCCCTGCAGCTTTAACGCGCTCTCTTCGGACAGATCGCTTATCAGCAGCTCCTGATGCTCTGCTCTGTCCACCCGCTGCAGATCACTGCTGATCTTTGCTAATGTCTAACTACGATCTCTCTACCTGTATATCAACTTGACATCAACCTGAATTACAGAAAAGAAAATAGTAGCGCAAATGATGCAAGTCATGCTGAAGAAACAGGCCCCACTTGTCTAATACTGTCTCAAAGTTTAACAAGAGGACAGAGACTGTGCTCAACCTAAATGTTCATATATTTAGTCAGTTGATGTTGTACCACATAAAACATATGCCAAGGTTCTATAATGCAGAAATACCAGAGCAGATGAGGTAAGAACGTGATGAACATGCACTCTGTCCGTGTGTATATTTACACAGACCATGTCCCTCCTATAAAGAAGCCTTCCATCTCTTTATGGACATTTAAATTATGTACATTTGTCTTTAAAGTTTGTGTATTTGCATGTAGGAGGAAGTTGCTGTATTGCCATGAATTTTGTTAGTGAATGTAATTTCTGGCGAAACATGAAAATTGTGCTCATTTGTATTTTGTGTGTGTATGTGTGTGTGTGTTATGTGTTGTATGTTATTTAGGTATAAATTTTTTATGGGAGAAAAATAACAGATTGTTTACAACGTATAGAAGATTAACTTCTTTTATTAGGTTTTTACTGTCAGAAGATTTGATGTGAAATCACTGCATCAAGAGAAAGAGAAAAAGCGTTTGAAAGTGGCCCGCTGTGGCCTGGCTCACTGACTTTTTTTAATGTTTTTTAATACAGGGTTTGGAAGAGGGGGCCGTGCCATGAGCGTTGACTTTATTTGAGTCTGAACCAAGAAGAACAACAGTCCTTTGGATTTTTTTTTCCCCCTGCGTGAAGTGAAACCACTGTCCAACCATGAGGAGCAGCTCTCGTGTCCTGCCTCTCAGTGTGCTCACAGCTCTGCTGCTGTCTCAGGTCTGCACTGGCATCAAATGGCTGTAAGTATTCCCAGGAGTGCCGCCGTCTCATTCCATCTTTACACTGCTTTGGATTCAAAAACTGCCACAGCAGACGACATCACAAAGATGCACATTATCGCGTGGCTCTGGGCTGCATGTTGCCGTGTTTCATGGGAGCGGAGGGCTCGTGGCAGCTTTGAAATTAGCCCCAACATTCCTCGAGTTGTTCTCGGTCAAGGGGAAGTTGTGTTTTATACATGTGGATCTAATGAAGGGGACAGTAGAGTAACTGGCAGCTCTTTAGGGTTATTTTTAATGTCACCTCAGTAACTGAATGTGAACTAATGTGTATTCAGTTCCAGGATCTCAGGTCAAATGTTCTGCCTGCTGAATGATAGTAAAGAGAACAGAGAAAAAGATGATGAGGCGTCATGGTGGCGCCGACGGCAGCAGCGATGGGCCCGCTCACTGTGTATAGTCTAGTCAGGCCTCAAATCAGTGTAAAAATAGTAAGTGCAGAAGGACGCTGCAGTGCTGTAAATGTTGACACATATGTGGATTACTCGCACTGAGCACCACACTGTTCTTATGGTACTGTAAAAGTAAACAATCATTTTCACAATAATTTTGGAAAGTACGTAAAATTCCCGAGTTGCTATTTTTTGAATTTGTTATGATTCCGCTGGATGTTTTGGATGGGTTTGTTTGGTATTCTTATAAACCTTCGGAGGTTTTCTTCACAGTTTGCATGTTCTGTCGTATTTCATTCGGTTGAGTATTTATGCCCGAGCCTCATGTCTGATCATTGTGGAAACATAACTTTCTGCTTTGGTTTTACCAAAAATATCCACAGTGTCTTATCGGAAGGAGGAATACTCCCAGTGGGAAGACCTAAGCAGATGTGTCCGTGAGTGCTGGGATGGCATGTGCTAAGTCCAAGGAAAATGTCCCACAGTCTTGATAATGCAAGCGGCGCAATGCAAAACAGATGCAGCTGTAAACACCTGTGAGTGCCGGGTTTCCACGAGCCCAGCGGAGTCACAGCTTATCATCGGGCGCAGAGTGGTGGCCCCTCGGCTGCTAATGCAAAACAGGCCAAGGTGCAGGCGGCGCCGCCTGGATCTCACGAGCTCTCGGCAGAGTGCAAGACACGGAAGGCAGAGATCAGAGCGTACCTGCTCCGCCTGTGGTTTCTCAGTTAGGTTAATCCTCAATCAGTTAAAAACATTTTAAAGCAAATGCTATAGTAGTATGTAAGCAGATGATTCATGTCAGACTGAGGCCACAGAGGATGATGCGCCCTGTGGTGGGAAATGCAAAGGGTCAGGGATCTACATACTATAGCTCTTCATCTGACCACAGATCAGAATTTAGTGGGGCTTTTATATTTTCTGGCATATGATTAGGCCTTTCCAGTATTTTAACAAAAGAAAACCCTGTGCCAAGAACACGTCAAATTTATTTTATGTATCTGCAGCTGAATTTCCTTTGGGATTTTCATTGTGATAAGATGGTTCTTTTCTGTGGCGCGTGCCAAAATATTTCCCCGGCCTAAAGCATTATCTATTTAGATTTTTTCAAGTGTTTGTTCAACGTTCATGTGTCTCACCGGCTTGAAATGTGCATCCACAAGAAACTAAAGTCGCTAACACACCACTGTAAATAAAATCCACAGCCAGCTTTGTTATTCACGTAAACACAATCATTTCACAATTCACCAAACAAAAGAACATTTGATTAGGCAATCATTGTCGTCGTCATCATCGCTATTGTTGCCATCACCGCTGCAGTTACAGTAAGAGGTTATGTATTTTATAACAACCATACTGACCAGTACCTCCTGTTTTTGTTTATCTTCCCCCGACTGCAGAGCACTATCACACAGTCCTGCATCTTTACACATCAACCAGACCCATCACTGTAAGATGCTGCCTGGCCTGGTGTCCTCTCAAGCTCAGCTGTGTCGCACCAACATGGAGCTCATGCAAACCATTATCCAAGCTGCCCGTGAAGTCAAGAAAATATGTCAGAAGACCTTTGCTGACATGCGTTGGAACTGCTCCTCCATCGACATCCCCGTCGATGCCCCGAAGTATCGGCCCGACCTCGACCGAGGTACGCTCATAAACAGTTTGCCGTGACAGCACGGGCCCTGATGTTTCCAAAGATGCATTCCAAGCTATTTACCCACAAGAGTGTAATGCGTGTGGTTGTGTTTGACATTCAGTGAATATCCAGAAAACAGAGTCGTTAAGTGCTGCATAAATGTATTGCACTTCAGCTTACAGTGACTAGTGAGATGGTCCTCGTCCTTTTATGTCAGCTCTAAAATGCCGCACTACATTTTCTTTGTATGTCTTAAATGATCTACTATGTAAAAGGAACTTTCCTTTTCAAATGGAATTTCTGATTTTGGAATGATTTCATCATTCCAAATATTAACCAGCCAAGTCATCCCATTATTTCTTCCTGAGGAGCCTTTACCCTCAACTTGCACTAAAGCTGATACTTAAAAACATGTCTACATTCTGTATGATGGAATAATTGGCATGTTATGTATACGTGTCATGTTTGAAATCTGCAGCATTATCTAACTATACGCCTGTTGGCATTACAGTCTTGACGTGGCCATTTCCCATTGCTAGAAGGACCTTGAATCAGTCAGAGACAGTTGCTGGGCTGTGGGTGGGGGAGCTTTGCAGTGCGCCCCAGAAAGGACATGGCTGCCATTTGCCAAATGAAACGTCTGCCCTGAACAGGAAATGGCTCATCTCTCTGCAGGGCTCGCTTTGATCTAACCAGCCTACGGTCATACATGATTTCTTCCTTTACTTCCAACCAATTGCTCTTCGGCCTTTAACATGTGTGCTTTCCGTGCAAGCACATCACCAAAAATTACATCAGGGCTCACTCTGCATCGCAGCACGGTCAGTGATGGACTGTCTTTGATAGATACCTTTTGTGCAGACAGGCAGTTTCTTTTTTTTTTACTTTTTTTTTGTGGGGCATTTAAAACGCTGACAAGGAACCTGGCAAATACGATGGATAAATCAAGGGCAGAGCTGAGTTGATAATACACCAGGAGTGATCTGAAACATTTTTTATTCACTGTAATAACATTTTACCATTGGAATGTACATAACCAAAATCAATTCAGTCTGCCAACTACGCACTGACACATAAATGATGAGGACTAATTTTAGCCCAGCTCCCTCTCCTAAAAGTATGAAAACTTTCCATTTCTGATATATTAAACATTCACACATTGTACTGGTAGCATTTTAGATTGCGTAAATATTTTTTCATGTTATTTCATGTAAGAATTTTCCTTCAATACTCATAATTGGAAATTTAATATTTTAACACATGGAATAATTTAACTCATTTTTTCAAGCAAACCGTTGCTATTTTTTAAACTTTTAAATGATGAGGATTTGCTATGCTTCTGTCTCATGTGATCATACACGTTTTGGACTGTTAGTCGGACATGGCTGAAAGGTTCAGCACCCTCAAATCAGACATTAAAATAATAATCAAACTCATTATTGATTGCAACCCTAATAAGTGGCATTGAATACAAATTCTGTAAAAGCATTAATTAATTGTCTTTGAAGAGCTTTGATTGTTTGCTGTGTGTTTGGAGGTCTGGGGCCCTATAAACTTGGCAAATTCTTTTTTTTTTTTTTTTTTACCTATATAATTTGGGCTTCTTATCTGTTTTGGCAGGAACAAGGGAGGCAGCATTTGTCTATGCCCTGTCTGCTGCAACCATAAGCCACACCATAGCACGGGCGTGCACTTCTGGAGATTTGCGGCTGTGCTCATGCGGTCCTATCCCAGCGGAGGTCCTGGAACCTGGGTATCGCTGGGGCGGATGCGCTGACAACCTCCACTATGGTTTGATGATGGGCACCAAGTTCTCTGATGCTCCCATGAAGATGAAGCGTTCAGGATCCCACGCTAACAAACTTATGCATCTACACAACAGTGAAGTGGGCAGACAGGTTAGCAAAATGGACACATGTTGTGTCAGATGCAGTTTTATGTTTTAAACTAATCCTTAGTGTTGCAATCGTAATTGCATTTGTGCAACTTTGTCTACCTGGCTTGTGGTACGGATTCAACCTCCATGTCCATTGTCCTTGTGTCTAGGTTTTGAAAGCGGCACTGGTGATGAAATGTAAATGTCATGGTGTATCCGGCTCCTGCTCCATAAGGACCTGCTGGAAAGGCCTGCAAGATATGACGGAGATCGCAATGGACTTAAAGAGCAAGTATCTGTCTGCTACCAAAGTGGTTCACCGGCCCACGGGGACGCGCAAGCAGCTGGTACCTAAAGACATTGACATCAGGCCAGTGCAGGAGAACGAGCTGGTCTATCTGCAGAGCTCCCCGGACTTCTGTGCCAAGAACGAAAAACAGGGCTCTGTCGGCACACAGGACAGGTGAGACTGCCACGTCATGTCTGTGAGTGTTCATGTCGAGGTGGGCGGCGTGTGGTGGTTACTATAGTTCTCTGCTATTTGGAGTCTGATTTATTATAGCGTGACTCACATCAGTGACAGAGCCACACAGCTGACAAACAGGAAACGAGCAGTCCTGAATGTCTGCTCATCCACAGTGTTGACTCTAGTGAAGTGCTGTCCTGCCTGGTGGCACCGTTCTGTTTGCTGGTTGGCTGATAACAAGCAGTGGTCCCTGAGAGTGCTCTGTCTGTGGCTTGTCTGAGCATGTGTCCGTGAAAAGGCCACTGTGACTGGAGTGCTTGTCTCGTTATCTGAAACAATGATTAATGCAATTATTCTTAGAGCTGAGTGCAACCGTGCTGTGGACCACACAAATGGGGAAATAGTTAATGGCCCCACATAGATAAAGGTGTACATACTTGCACTAATACAGCTTCTGTGTTTTAGTTGGGATGGTGCTTAGTGGCGCTGGCTTGTGCTCTCTGAGAAATGGAACAGGAAGCCCGGAGTCCAATTGTCTGAGGGTGTGACTCATGCTGCACTCGTGCACATCGGTGAAATATAACATGAAGAAACGTGACTATCTTATTGAATTTCCACATTTTTCATAGATGTTTTGCAAAGAAAAACAAAGGTTTTATCTCAGGCTTTATTATTTAGTTTTCAGACGACTAGTGAGGTCGCTATGGTTTAACTGTTATTGTTAAAACTTCATTTCTTAATTTCTTCTGTACATAAATACAAGCTTAGTTTTGTGGAACCACATAACCCTTAGCATGCTTCAGTGTTCCCCAGCCTGCATTCATGGTTGTGCAGGTCATTAAGGTCCAGGAAATGGCATGTGAAGTTGTTGTCTAAATGTCATACCTCATATGACGGACTGCATCATGTGTCCCTCGGCACTTGGGCCTCTCTACAGATAGTCAGAAGACATGCTTCATGCTTTGTGTCAAGGACACTCTGTGTTCCCAATGTATCCCTTTCAGCGTGATAACACGGCAGCACTAGAGCGCCACTCAAATTGCTGCCACTTTTACATGAATGTGTGATGCTCATGTTTGCATATGAGTAACTAAGTGTACGTGCATTGTTATCGATCATTCCCATATGGATGCAGCTGAATTGGAGGGGAATCTCAAATGTGACATGATCATCTGCTTAACCACAAGCTGTTGAGACACTTGCATTGACCTGGCACTAGCCGACATTGTGAGCTCGGAACTATTTACAGCACAGAAGAGCAGAAAATACTTTTCTAGATGCAGTTTTTTTGAACAACGAAAGAATCCCACACATGGAAAGTGAATTGTAGCAGTAGCACTGAATGGATGAAGTATGATCACTATTTTAAAAAAAAAGCATCACGGCACAGGGAAGAGGGCCATTATTGAAACGCCTGCTTTAGTCTTAAATTACATTAGTGTCTTTTCTTAAGTCACCAGATGTGAACTACAAAATGCGCAGTCCTGTCCCCTTGCTGCACTTATAGCACAGCCGTGATATAAAAAGATCTTAGTCCTGACAAGCCGTAACTGTGTGGGGGTGTCTGTCTATTTCCCAGCTCCCACTGATGTAGTAAACCTGTCTCACACTCTCAGTGAGTCTTGTCCCTCCTCCTCCTTCACTCCCCCAGCAGCCATCAGCTCAGTGTCTTTCTCACCATGGTGGTCATTAACACTTGGCCATCATAAAACAATGCAATTATGTGGAGAGGGCAGGCTAAAGAGCGGGAGGGCAGCCCTGTCTATTCAGTGTGATTTACAGCGGGGCTATTCTCCGCTCATTCAAGACACCTTTGGGCTTCTGAAGTGAGAGGCTCCAAAGCAACCACTGCACAGAGATGAAGAAACAATAAGCGGCAGCAAAGAAAAAGAAGGGTTTGCACAAAGGGTTAAGGCGCACCGGCCGGTCAAGCGCTTTTAAAGAGCTATTGTGGGCTGCGAGATGGTGCAGAACGTTGAATGAATAAAGCTGTAAAACTAATTGTCATATAGGCAAAAAGCCAAACTGGAAATATTTGCCTCCCTTCTCTCTGCTTGAAGGCAAATGTATAGCTGTAACATAAAACATGTCTAACTTAATTTTTTCTTTATGCTAATTCCAGGCAGTGCAACAAAACCTCTCTTGGCAGTGACAGCTGTGACCTGATGTGCTGCGGCCGTGGCTACAACCCATACACAGAGAAGCTGGTGGAGCGTTGCCACTGCAAGTACCACTGGTGCTGCTACGTGACCTGCAAGAAGTGTGAGCGGATTGTGGAGAAATACGTCTGCAAATGAGGCCACGCCACCGCCAGCAGCCCTCCTGCTTGTGCTAAGCCACCCGGGGCTACAGATTAACCAAAGCACTACAGTACCGAGAAGGCTTACTTTTGCGTTAAGCTTTAGCATTTGTATTTCAACAAGAGGTGGTCTATCCTTGTGTCAGTATCATTTGTTTTTGTATCGAATCTCCAAACTGCCGGTCGGGCTTCTCAGCTTTATTTGCTTCACAAACCTGGATGTGGAGAGTGTGGTGACAGTGCCTGTTGGTTTACGTGAAGACCGCCGTCCTCCTGGGTATTCTCTTTTTTCTTGTTATGATTATAAATGCCCCTAACAGGCATACAGAAAGTCTATTTTATTATATATCTAATAAAAAGAAATAATATTGGATTTTATGCTGGAGTAGACAAAGACTTGTGTTTGGCTTTATTCCATGGGAAATGGAAGGGTTCCGATGGATCCGTGTGCTACTTTTTTAGGTACTTTAAAACTCTATTCCTCTGCAGAAATGGACAATAGAGGAAAAGGGAACACAAAGGGAACTTCAAGTACTTTTCTATCACAAAAGATTTTTGGACTCTCACCATGTGTCCTGAATGGATCATGACCTGCCTGTGTGCCTGTGGATTGACAGAAGAGTATTGAGGACTTTGTGAAATGGTGCATTATCTCTTTGTTGTCTGACATGCAGGCAGTTCAAAATATGTTCTATTTTCTTAACATATGAGCTGAACTCATGGATTTTGTAAACCACTTTTGTGTGGATGTACATACTGTTATTTTGTATACTGAAATAAAGAAAGAAGTATTTATAAAATAATTAAATGATCTTTACATGGATATTGCATGTTCTTTTATTGCTTTCACTTTAATTACAGAATTCTGGCAAATTCATAATCTCCAAAGCTAATTATTTTTACTCAAAGCAACATTTAGTGTGATTCTCTGCAAACGCAGGTATAATAAAAATCACACTTTAGCACTACTAGCATGCTGTGACTTTAAATCAGCTGAGCACGGACATTAATGAGTCGGCATGTTCAACCTGACAGCCTTTTGGGGTTTCTCTTTAAATCACCCCAACCCTGGGAAAGTGTTTGTTTGGAATTTCCACCCCTCACAAAGCCCATCACAAAAGAGTTTTTTGTCACTCTTTTCTTGGCGTTAACACTCTCAAACAGAGAGCCAAGCCAACAATGGACAAACATCAAATTAAAAAAAAAAGAAAGACATTGAATGTATTTAGAAGACAGGCAGACTGCAGGCCTGTCAGAGAGAACAGACTTGGTGCTTTATGCAGCCAAGATATTACCGTCTGACCAGCCTCGTGTTGGGTAAAGTCGTTCTCATGATTGTACAGTGACAGAAATAGTTGTAGAAGAAATAGCGCCCAGCTGTGAGCTCACGTTATACACAAGCTGCACAGTCACTGGTGCTTTGACCCGAACCTGCGGACGAACACAGAAACCTCCACAACAACCTCCCTCTCTGGGAGAGCAATGAGGGGAAAGCCATTTTAAGAAGCTGGGCAACTGGCGGAATTTCACTGACGGAAGAGTTGATCAAGAAGGTCCGTTTAGTTTAACGAAGGAAAAAATGTTACTACAGGTCGAAAGCCAAAAACAGAAACAGGCAGTGAGGATGGGCATGATACTGGTCTTTTGGTTTGGGGACAGGGAGGATCCACTGTGTCCGGGATCCACTGAGCGAGGATCTGCTCTCTCTGTACGCAGACCTGCCCGTCGACAGCCTCAAGGACTCTTCAGTGACTGGCATTCCTCAGCCAGGCGGTGGGAGAGAATAGAGTGTCAATATTCGTGTGTGTGCTTGTTAGTCCACCCACTGCTGTTAAGCATCACTTTCCAAATGAGGCCTCACTGCGCTCAAAGCACAGTACAGGTGGCTGAGTTAAAACAAAGTTTCTAAGAAAAACTACATTTGAGAACACCAAAGTCACACTGGTGTATTTGAGGAGGAGTGCATGTGTGGGAGTGTGATGCAAAGCCGCACAGATGTTACGCTTCTGTAAATGTGCTGCAGAAAAGTCATGTTTTGTTAACCATGTTTTTTTAAACTTGTCAAATACTTTGGAATGTTTAAAGCACTTTTGGAAAAACACTGAGGGAATCAAATGAAGTCTAGACCCTTTAAAGAACTTAACAATTGTATGTCACAAAATTTCTTATCCACTTTTTTGATCTCCTGTCAATTCCATTGGGCTTAAGAATTTACTAACTTGGGAAATTTTCCTTATGTAAATGTTTAAATCAAGTTGAGAAAGTCTTGGTCACACACCGAAACTATGTGAACACTGACGACCAAAATTTAAACATTACATTACAGACATTTCATCACACCTTCAGAGATTAGATAGGACCTAAAGTTTGATCTGTTTAGTCTGGAAATGCTGAACCTGGGCAATGGACCCTGTGAGCAACTATTGTTATCATTAAGCCGTGTGACTATTCAGACGACCTCTGTCTAACCCTTCTGAAATACCTCATTTGGACACAGTCCACACTATAAAAATATTCATGTAAGGAATGAATGTGCCCACAGCATGAACCTGTCGTTAACATTAGTTCGCTTCACATTCCTCCACTTTTTTCTTCGTGTCACATAGCTGAGTTATAAAGGAAGAATGACTGTGAGTAACATATATATTTCAGCCATTTTGGCTACAAAACTGCTTTAAACAGTCCTCCTCTGGGCGTGTTAATCTGAAATGAAGACAGAACAAAAGCAAAGATGGCTAAAAAACTCCAACAATTGCCGTGGAAGTTTATGTTTCTTTTTTCCTTTGTTTTTGTATCAAGGTATCTCTTCACAGTTGGTGTGACCCCTCACTCCATGGAAATTGCCTGGTAATAGAGAGGAAAAAGAGCACTTTTATGGAGAGCAGTGAAAATATCAGGGGTTAGTGTCAGCCCAGACAATACAATGCCAATTGCCTTTGTGTGGGCTGCAGTCTAGAAAACTAGCTGTGAATGTGGGAGACAAAGGATTTGGCTGCAGTGGTAAAGGCTTTCAGATGTACTGACCCGAACTGTAAATGGACTTTTGTGGACCCACCCCCACCCTCACCCTTCAGCCTTTAAATAGGAACCCAGCAGTATGTGCTGTTAAAGGCCATTTTTCTGATTTGGTGTGTGTGTGTGTGTGTGTGTGTGTGAGTGTGTGTGTGTCCTCAGGCATGTTGCTGGGAGATAGCAGATCATGCAAAGCATGCACCTCTCTGGATAAAGACAAACTGGCGGATGCCTGCAGAGCAGAGTGATACCGCCGGAAGTTTAGTTTTTGGTCCAGAAATAATTTGGCTACAGACCATTAATCACTGCAGCACTTTTTAAAAAGAATGTAAGAAAAGTTTTAAGATTACACAGTGAAAACAAATATTAACTTTTATGCAGTTTTGAATTTTAAGCAGAGCACATTGTCTGTGTTTTATGGTGTATACAGCTTGGTTACATTTATTTCATTTATAGTTTTTGGTCTGTGCATTTCCAGGCTCACGTTATATTTTTGTCTGTCTCCTTTGTGTGTTTGATAATTTAGAGATGTGTTATGTGAAAGTTTAATCTCTAGATTAGAAAATACTGAAAACAAATCTTAAAATATTCTAATAAAACAAATCTGCAAATTAATATTTAGTGACACAAACTTGGGTCAAAGTATAGATATAAAAATAATACGTATACAATTTATGTCAACATACCACTAAAAAATTACGGTTACATTTTTTATATAATTATTTTCACAAGATCGCATTATTTTTGCCATCACTATGGTTGGATATTCGAAACAGGAGCTTTTTTTTATAGTGAGTCCTACACGGGAATCACAACATGTCCGTAATTTCATTCAGCACACAAATGGAGATAGTATCTGTGTTAAAGTGAACATAGTGAATAGCGGAAAACTTGGCCGTTTACATTATGGCAATTTTAAAAGCATACAGAGAGATTAGAATGATTTCTACACTTCACTTACTTACATACATGCATCTCATACTTGTGTTTGAAAATGGAACCGAATCGAAGTAATTAGTTTCAGTTCTTCAGCTGTTCGTCTTCTATGAGAGTAGATGTTAGTTTAGTTTTCAAGCTGAACGACACGCCATATTGTTTGGGCTAAAAGTGGATTTGTTCAACTTCACACTAAACTCGACTTTAAAACGCTGCATCACGTAAATTTATACTTTTAAAAATGGGTGCTTTTCTCGAACAGTGAGAGCAGTTGAAGGCAGATTATATGAAAAGTCCCCTAGAGGGAAAAAAAGAGTGGGACAGAATTAATATGAATAAAAGAAATAGCAAGCTAAGTACTCTGGGAAAAGTAAACACTGGTCCGTTTAATCACAGTAAATCTGGCCGAGGGGGCCGACGGAGCAGACTGCACCCTGAGTTGAGGAGTCAACAAAGCCAGAGAAAAAGCAGGCAACTAACTAACATTACAGAGTGGGGTTAAAGAATGTCGCTGCACCGCTTTATTCACATGAAGATTAGTGAAAGGCCGCCATATTTGCCCAGTGTCTGGCTGAGTTAAACTATGTAAACATATTATTCCCTTTATAATTCATGGAGAGAATTCAGGGCCACACATGTAAAGACGACTTGACTGGGGTTTTGCCTAGTGTGTGTGTGTGTGTTTGTGCGTGTGTGTGTCCTCTGAAGAGTATATGGAGGCTATTTTAGCCATCGCTGACTTGAAATCTCCCACTGTTTAGGGCCAGAGTGAGAAGGCCACTGATGAAAAACATTCACCTAGCCAGAAGCATTAAGATCAGCTGGGATGATCTGAGAAATGGAGCAGCCTGGCACCCCAGGACACAGAACCCAGATCTGGGCATCCGGCCAAAATGCCTTTGCATTTCATCACCCGGCATGGAATATTTTTCCCTGGTAATATACTAATCCAAAAGTCAGTTGCCATGTGCTGCCAAGGTGACTGCTATCATGCAAATGCATCAAAGGAATCGACATGTAATCTTTATGAAAAAAATGATGGTATATTTAGGGGACAATGCTGTCTCCTAAAAAGGATGATCCTATGCAGTGAAACTCTCAACTCATATATCATCATATTTTATAAGAAACTGAATGACTGGAGGAATTATGTTTTGAGGCAACATATTTTTTGAATGACTGAAACGTTAACGTGTCATACCAGAGACCAAACTTTTAACTTCAGAGTGCCGTGTGTGAATAAGGTTAGGCATCAAAACTACTTCTGAAGAGACGGGACGACCAGACTAACTGAACAGTGCATCATTGCAGGGATATGCACAGCTAAAAGTTTCTGAGCGAGGCTCGTCCTTCTAACCAAGCAGAGAATTAAAACGTTTCTGAGTTATTAGTATTGGTTATGGAGCATTTCTCGTTTTTTGTAGTTTCGGAATGACTCGGGGCGAATGTCGCACAGAAGGTAGAGCAGTCACTCACCAGTCCCACAGTTGCTGGTTCGATCCCCGGCTCCTCCAGTCACATGTCGAATGTCCTTGATTAAGACACTAAACCCAAACTTAGTTGCTACTGGTGAATGTTGGCCAGCTGCATAGCGGCTTCTCCATCGGTGTGTGAGTGTGTAAATCTGATCGTAAATGAGAAGCAGTGTGTCAATAGCATTGAGCAGAGTGGCATAATTTCGAACATCATTCTAGTACCAGTTTAAGTGCTGAGAGTGTCTAAACAGAACCATAAACAAGCTGTAGTCAGACAAACTGGATGTTGTGCAGCAACATTTAATAAACTGCCCATAAGGTCAGAATAATTTAGTTTTCAGACACATTCCTCTTTGCTATTGTTGATTGTTGTTTAATTTTCACTCTGACATGATTGAAAGAGATTGATCAATAAAGTTATGAAAGGATATACAGTTTATCAGTCAAGAATAAGTCACATTGTCACAATAAGTTCACGAGAAGAGGAAAAAATATATTTTAGTCCAACTTTATCGGCAACAGTGTATTTTTGTGGACGAAAATATCAGGGCCTTGACTTGCCCTTAACATAACTTGCCCATTTACATTAAAAGTCAACATATCCTCATAATCCAGCTGCAACTACTTTCCCCACAAAATATTTGCACTTTAGTCGTTCAAAAAGTAACTTTAGGAGATGGGGATCATAAGAACATGAGAACAAAGAGGTGATGTTATGCAAGACTTGGTATTTTATTATTATTTGTATTGATATTTTTATTACTTTTCCATCCATCAACTGATGCAGAGAAGCAAGTAAACTGGGTGATTTTTTTTTTTTTTAGATTTGTGCACCAGATTTACAATATCTTTTTATGTGTCACAGATGTTCATGGTTAATTCGTTTATCGTTTGTCAGTTCTAATATGTCGATGAACTGAGGAACAGATTATATGACTTCACTGTAATAAGACAAAAACTTTGCAAACATTTGGTATAAACTAAGTGTCCCACTCCGTACTGATTTGTGGATCTTCGTTTGAGGCACAGCACAGCTTGAGATTCCCTTTGTGTCTTTGTCCAGTTTTGTAAAATAAATGCACAAGTGGATATTTTTGAAAAGACTTTGTCACATATATTGATATATTGAAAACAGATGTGAGTCTTGTTTATTTCTCACAAATATTCCACTCTCACTGTGACTGTGGCCCAAAGGTTAAACATGAGAATCAGTCTTCTTTGGGCTTATTATTATTTTGTGTCGGTTGATGCACGAGGCTGCTGATCACTGTTCAGCTTTGTTTTGGTATATTGTTAACCCAGACAGCTCAGACTGAACACTAGAATGTGAAGACAAGCTCAGGTCCAAGTGCTAAAATTACTCCTCCACTTCCTTCAACGGCCACAGCTGTTGAGTAGCTGAAACATACAAAGTGCCTTGGCTTTAAACAGAGAGACCATGTGAGCTTAGTGAACAACTCAATCCTCCCTAGATCTGGTTAAATGCCTCTGCTCTTGCAAGTTGTCCTAATGTATGGCTGAGGGGAAAAAAATAGGCTTGTCTTCCATTGCTGCGACTGAAGCGCATCACGGTAAATCAATCCTTTGCCCTCACATTGCAAATCTAGCAACTTGAGCTGTTGTTAAAAAAAAAACTAAGAAGTAAAAGCAATACATGTGAGGAGGAACATATTTGTTGAAATCTCTCCTCCATTTGTAAAATAGGGGTAATTTTGAGTAGTAGCCAGATTACCCCCTCTCTTTAATTGCTTCCATATTTCTGAGCCTGAATGAGGTAATACCATTTATTTGGCAAAAGGCTGAGTGGGACAGGCAGCCAGCAAAGCCATTACGTGTGATTAGCACTGTTTGTAGCACTGATTTGATTTGTGAATTGTCTGAATGGTGACACGCCCAGTGGGAAAACGTTTTATTTTTTATTTTTCATATGACCCAAGGATACCCAACTGGAAACCAAGTGCCATCATCAATCATCAAAAACCTGCTACTGAAGTGAAACAGGTGTTGAAATATTTAGTGCTCCACCAATTCTGAAAGGCCAAATCAGCAAAGACATATCTTGGCTGATATTTTGCGATAATGTTCGGCAGCTAAAGAACAAAAAAAATTGTGGGGTAAAATGGTTTTAAAGTCACAAATTTAAAACATTTGTGATGTTTGAAATGGTTGCATTATCTTTTAAAATACAATAATTTCAATTGTTTATTTGGCTTTATTTTGTGTTTAGTTTTTACTGTAAAATGTACTGTAAATAGGAAACTGATGCTGAGTGAGAAAGTGGTAAGTGAATTTAAAAGTTTAAGGATATTTGTATTTTACATATACTGGATTTGACCCAACCCTCAGGTAGGTTGTAAAATCTACCCACACTGATGTAGCTAAAAGGGAGCAGCCACCGCGGCTACACTACGGTCTCACCGCCTTCACTTCCGGATACACCCTGCTTGCTAACGTGTTTCATTACACACCCCTTTTCTAACACGTGAGTGATCAGTGCGTGGCTGAAAAATCTTACCATACCATTACGACTCCAGAAAAAGGCTGGACAAAACAGTCTGTTCAGACCTGGTAAAACCAGACAGCCACACAACCAAAATACAGTTGTGAACACATTCAAGATGGACAGAGAGTCTGACCACACAAATCACATTTGGTCATGGATACAAAAGATGCTTTGTTGAGGCAGAATGGAAGCGTAGAGTATATCCTGCTCGGATTAGACACACATATGTGTGTTTCTGTCAGTGGTGATAGAAAGATGTTGCCAAAAGTCAAACATAATCAAAAGCATAACATAATTCTAGATCAGCACTGAACATTGCATAAATAGATGGAATAGAAGTGGCCTGTACAAGTAAAAATCTATGAGGCAACTAAATGACAACAAAATTGCTGGATGCTAGTTTATTATTTAAAGCAATAAGTACGATATGCTTTTGATGGGGAGGGAAAAATACAAGTCAGCTGTGAGTGCTGTTATCTGGACACAGCCAGGCAGGATTACACACGGCATCAGTGCATGATGAAGACAGATGATATTGTTCCTTTTCATTCAGCAGTGACTGAGAATACGCCCTCATGCAAACTACCCTTTACAGCCTACAGTAAGTAAGATGCTCTGAACTGTCCTTCTAAGTGCTACTCAGATGTAATATAGTGAAGCTGTCTTCTTACTGGGCATTGTTCCGTTCTCACAGTTGCTTAATTACATTTGCTTATTAAAGGAAACGCCTTCACTGATTTTGAACTTGCTTCTTATGGTTCTTGTTTGGGTAGTACATGTACATAAATGCCATTAAACTTCCCATTATCTTCCCTGTATCAAAATATCTCTACTTTTAGCTGAAAAATGCCTCCAGATGACATCACTTGAAGGAACCTTCAGTTCAGATTATGTCCTCTTGTTTCTCACACTATGGAGTTTTTAATCATGGTCAATCTGCAATTCCAGAGCTCCTCCAGCTGACATCGCCTGAACTCCTAATGATGTCATTTGACAGTTAGTTTTTCAGCTAGAATTGGTCAGAGGGAAGTTTAAAAGCATTATTTTACATTGACACGCTAAACTAAAGCCATAGAAAGCAAGTTGAAATTTGGTGAAGTCACCCTTTAAATTGAGACAAATGTGGGTAAGTGAGGTGAGATGAAGCTTTATTTGAAGAGGGATAACTGGAGGGGCCATTACAAGGAACAAGTAGGTGTGAAGGGTTAAAGCAATTAGCGCACATCTCTGTCACATCCTGCTGGGGAGCAGATTTCAGATGTGCTGCCAGTGGAGCCACTTCTCATTTCTCCTGCTGCCCCTTTCATGGCCCTGCTGCGGGCTGCACATTTCCAACTCTTTCTAAATAGTCAAGTCCTAATATTTACTTCTTGCTTTCAAGCCAAGGCAGAGCGGGAGCTGGGTGCAGCCTGTCGGTGCAGCAGAGCGGAGGTGGCAGGAACTGATGCCTTCATTAATTCTGGAGAGGGAAACAAACATTTGTCCTTTCAGGGCCTTGTGTGACTTTGTGGAGGGGCGCAGCTTCGGTCTGAAGCAGTCTTGTTTGTCGGGTTCATGTTTGGGGCTTGAAGCTGTGTGTGTATTCATGAGTGTGTGAGAGTCTTTCATCCAATAGAGGAAGTCATGCAGCTAATTTTGAATTGCAGAGTTTGTATTGTGTTGGTGTGAAATATACTGCAGCTGTTTCAGTGATAATAAATGCAAATGTATCTCAATATTAGAGATGTACATAAGTAATATCTAGCTATAAATCTATTTTACAATTTAAATACTAACGTCAGTGCCTCAAAATCTTCTGTAATACTTTGTCGGGTATTAGCCTTTCTTTTATGTTTCCTGCTGCTGTTGCTTAAAAATCATTTTTACCCCTTAAGGGACCTTTTTTTTCTCACAGTATGACAATAACATGAAATAGAACTGAATTTCCACAACAAGCCATTTAGCATAGTGCACCAGTGAAGTCACGTTTAATGTTTATCCTGCTCAGAGTAAATGATTAAGGAATTTCTTTCTCTCTCTCTCTCTGTCAGCACCATGAACAAACAGAGGCATTACAACAAACATCTGCTTGTGTGGAGCTGTTCAAAGGTATCTGAGCAACACTGTCCCAAGTAGAGGTGTGTGTATGTGATTGTCCAGCTTGTCATAAACGATGTACGGTTGTGTCATGTGTTGTGTTTATTATCACAGTTTGCCCTCCATCCTCCCGTCTGCTCGATCAAACTGAGATGAAAATGTATGACAGACTGTTTCCTCTTGTTTTCTATTCTTCCTTCCTTACTTCTCTCTCTCCCTCTCTCTATTTTCTGCAGTGAAACCAGATTATGGCGTGGCACTTTGGATAAAACTCCCAGCATTCCTACACGAATATGTTCCCTGAAGAATCTGCATCTCAATCTTTGTTCCGCAGTGCACCACAGTTCACAGCTGTACTGCCTCAGCAGCCGTGATCAGAAACTCCAATGGCAGACAGTTGGCTTCTGCCAAAACGATGTCGATGACAACTTTTTGTGTCAGGGCAAACACAATGCAATCAGCAGCTCTAGCTGCCAAGAGAATTTATGAATATAAATTATTTCTGCAAGTACGGGCTAGTCTTTCTTTTATTTATCATCATACTACTGTGAAAATGGTCTGAGTCATTCGTGGGTGTTTTTAAAATACCATACCAATTAACCTCACACACAAGTGTAGTAAACATCAGGAATATTACATTAAATCAAGTTTTCAGCACAAATAGCTGTGTAACTATTACCAATAACCTTTCTGTCCTGGAGACTGTGTTTCATTCACCTCAAACCATCTGGATGACCCAGACCAGGGCTGGCTGGACCAAAAAAGTTAACTCTCCATACAGGAAGTCACAGCCATTGCGACATGTGAAACATTTATGATCCACATGCTGGAAGGACTAGTTATATATTATATATTTTTTCACTGGATTAAAACCTCACAAATGTAAACAAACCAGCAGGAACAGACCGAGTCAGTAAACCAAAGATGTTTGATTTTCCTATGCTGTTGGTTCAAATGGCTAAGCCAGACAACCAGCTTTCGTACTGACTCCAACATAAGAATTTATTTGACTGAAATCACGTTCATTCTGAGCACTGCTAACCAATGATCCTATGACTGCTGTGCAATTTCATTTCTCATTCTCCTGATAGTAAATGTCTGTCCATAGAGTCACTATACTCAGAGAAATACAGCGGTTAAAACTAATTCATTTTTTCAGTTTTGCCTTTTCTAGTGTGACAGTTTAAAACCAATTTATGTGAATTAAAATTCTTATTGATTGTGTGTTTTCATTCACAATGTCTTGTGTCGTTGTTTGTGTTGATTTTATGAGCTGGTGGTGACAATAAAACCTTTGTACTGTGTTTCAATAGTGCCATATGTGTATGCATAAATTACCGCTGGGGTGCTTATCGAAAACATCATCACTTTTGGAAGGTGGCATAGAGTGAGAAAAGAGGTTGCATGTGCAAATAGTTAATTATCCTGGACTTGAAAATATCAGGATTAAAGTTTTGGTATTTTCTCGTTTTTTCTAAGCCTCTTTGTCTCTTTCTTTTTTAGCTGCAAATTCCTTTTGTTAATATAAAAGTGGAAAGAGGTTCAGCCAAACCTCTGCATCACTGGGCTTCATGGCATGTAATCTACCCAGTGTCAAGGCAGTGCACCCTCATTCCTTAAGAGTATTTGACTGAGGAGATGCAGAGCACTTCGCAGTGATGGACGGCCTCCTCAGCACAGAGGCCTTCTCAGCCTGCCAGCTGGAGATTAGCACTACAGCTTATTCTGTGGGCACCAAATCCCCTCCCCGATTCCTCCACTAACCTCGTCAGTTCCATACAACTGTCCTCTAACCACTGACATTCAGTCTCCCCCTTCACACTCACTGCTGGCCTCCAGCATGTGACTGCGTCACATGTTCTTCCAGGTCAGCTGGTACTGTGCTGAAACACTCTAGTACCAGTGTGATGCCAACATTCCAGCCTGGAGGGTGTTTTGTTGGAGGGATTTCCTGTGGGCTTTCATAGGAGCATGGTACACTTACTGCTGTTCAACAATCACTGGCTGTGACAGGTGGACACAAGGTCAGGGACATCCTACCAATCATCTTGGTTGTGAGTGCTCTGAGCTGAGTGCTCACTGAGAGCCCATCCCTAATGGCACCCCAAGTTTTACTGAATGTGGTTCAGCAGGGAAGGGCACATCATTTCTGTGTTAGCGAATAAACAAACGAGCAGCCGGTGTCAGGTAACGAGCAGTTGTGGAGAACGGAAGAAGGAATTTTGCCCTTACAGGCCTTAAGGTTTTTTTTTCTTATCAGTTTGATTTGGGTTTTGCAGCACGTTGGCCACACAAGGGCTATATTAGATTTAAATTAGATCATGTTTAAGCACAGATTAAATCAACCCAACTCCTCAACAAGGTGCAGCTGTGTTTCTGCCTCTATTTGGGTTAGGGTACTTAGAGGAGGGTTCGATGATGACTGTGGAGTGAATGTCTGAACCATGCAGTATTTCACAGATACACCTTTCGTCCATCGGAGCAAGTCAGACTTTAAATGAGTATATTTCCATCGATCTGCTAAAACATTAATGTGGTGGTTGTAAGTTTGTGGTGGACAGTGGTCAGCATGGGAAAAATGTAATGCTGGCCATGATCGACAGGTGTCAGAGCACACAGTGCATCACAGCTTGCTAAGTATTAGACTGCATAGCTGCAGAGCGGTCAGAGTGCTGACCTCTGTCCACCACTATATTAAAACCACCTGGTGCTATTGATGTTTTAGCTGTTTATATTCTTAACTTTGGCAGCATCTGGGGTGTGTGTTGGCAGAAAAGGTGTTTCAAAGAGTGGAAATTGTTTTTTTGCATAGGTACTCTGAGATGTCTCTGTTACACACACACACGCTCTCTTTACATTAGTTGGTTTCCATTGGAGCAAAAAACAGAGCACAGAGGCCATATAAAGGGCTTTAATAGGGGCTCAGGACAAATTGACTGAAGATTGTTTGAGAGATGAGATGGGGTAGAACTTGCACTCTCTCTCAGGTCTTTGGTATGTAAGTCCATGTTCATTTCAAGACAGAGTTCGTAATGTTTTTCTTCATTTTGAGTTTTCCTCCTCAATTCTCCTAGCTGTTGCTGTGTCAGCGTGCATTTGTTCCAATTTGTAAAATTAGATTCAAACATCTGCTCCCTAAAACCTGGCAAAGAAAATCATTCTTAAATGCAAGTCAGTGATTTCTGCCGAAGGTAAATGGATTCCCAGTAGGAGAAGGTCGGAAATCTTCTCTGAGCCGTAACTCTGGAAAGTGCGGAGACTTCAACTGCTCTTAGACTTTTCCTTTTTTCTGGCAAACAAGGCCAGTTTTACTGAGGAATTTTAGATGTGGCAGCACCAGGACAAGAGAAACCAATTATTTGCTATGACACTTGTAGTCCCAAGCTGAACTGTTGGTTAGGGGTGTAGCGGAAGAAATTATCTGTCTGTGTCGGCACCAGTCAGAGGAAAGAGAGGTTTCTGCGTTGAAGCTGAGAGGGGCACATGAGATGGTCCCCACATGAAAGACCGTGCTTGGTCTTTTTGCTTTGATCACTGCTGGTTCTGGCTGGGAGGGACCATTTCATGTCTGCACTCCGGCGTCTTATGCTGCATCTTTATTTGTTTTCCACTTTTGTTTTGATAGATGATAGTCGGCTCGCTTGCGGCATCTTTCTGTTCTTTCTGCTCCTTGGATCTGATGTGGCAGACGTGATCATATGTTGAAACTGGACTGGCTAAAAAGACAGACCTTGAGACCCTCTCTTGATTTTCTGTTGTTTGAGTTGCACTGATCCTTTGACTGGCCGTATCGGGTAATAAAGAAATTCCACATTAGCTGGGCTCCACTTGTTTACATTAAGCTGTTGGTCTGTGAGCCATAGCTCTGCCACAATCAATTACCAACTCCAGAGATGTGTCTGCTGCTAATGAAAGCTCAACGATTCAGAAAACACCTTGGTTTATACAGAAAAGCATGCCAGGGAATTAAACAAGCATACTTCCTCCTTCTCCACATGATTGGGCAATGTGTCTAAGCAGCCATCAGCAGCACTTATGATTTATGCGCCGATCTTCCCGGCCTGACACCACGTAGCCCAGAGGACAAGGTAACATAACATCCTAACAGGTTAAAGTGTAAAAACATTAGTCTCTAGACCATGAAGCTCTTGTGTGCTCGAGCAGGAGGTGTCTTTTTACATTAGCCTTCTTCTTTTTCTCATTTTTCTCGCCCCACAGGTTCGACATTCTGTTTTTCCTGCCACTCTTTGTGCTTGGCCTCTTTTCTTCTTTGTACATGCTACTGACCTCGCACTTTCCTTGTTTCCCTCACTACTGGACTGCCGCAACTGGTCTGGCGAAGCTGGCCTCTGACGTGCCTCCATGGGGTCATGATCATTTCCTGTGTTTTCCTCTGCTCTTTTTCTTGCTGAGAGTGGCTCTAACCCTTCTTGCTCCACTCTGCCATGCCGGACGCCTGCCACCAGTGGGAAACGTTATACTTAAAATGGAAACTATTACCTGATGAATATAATTTTTCCCTACTTTTGTTTTACCAAGAATTAAATAGAAACCTTGTAAAATGCCAGGTGCTTTTGGTCAAAGTAAAATTAAATGCATTGGAGCAAAATTAGTAAATAAAATTAACAAGCACCATTTGGATGTTATTTAAATGACAAGAGACTAAATAATACCACAAATTAGTCTCAGGGTCCTGAATGTAAACATGCAGAAGCTGACACAAAACAGGTGGACTTACTGCCCAATAACAGAGTGTCTTTGAAATATTAAGGCAAGCGGTACATGGCAATAACAAAGGATAATTAATACAAATAAAATGAAAGTCTTCTGCTGATAGTACTACTTCATAAGCTACTACAGTGAGAGAGGACAAACTGTTCTTTCAAATACAATAAATAAAATATAATAATAATGTGATAAACCTGATTTTACTTTAAAAATTATATGTGATTTTTGCTAAGAGACTTCAAGCACTTCTACTTGTAATATCTACAAACCAGGACCCCCCCCCTACCAATAATTAGGTATTTTAGTTGATGACATCTTTTGCAGCTTTTTTTTTTTGTAGCAGTTGTGTCCCAGGAAAACCTACGTGCCTTTAAACACCGTGCTGTGCTTGTTGAGCTTGCACCAACTGTCTCATATAACTCATTATCCACCTACACTTGAGTAAAATAGCAGCAGTCCAGTTTAATAAAGAAAAAAACTACTGTATCATACTGTAACTAGCTTGTTCACGTACTGGAGATGCGGGCCAGGCATAAGCAGCACTGTTTAAGTGAGGGATGACAGAAGAAGTCTTGTTAATGGCTGTGGTCTATATTTAGGCTTTTTAAAATAGCCAAATAACGCCTGTGCTCCTCTCATTAAGCATGAAGCATTGCTGGTTAGACAGAAGACAGGAAAAAGCTCAGCAGGCCAAAAAGTAGCGGCTGCTGGGCTGGAAAGGCATTTGCCTTCAGTGTGCACCTGGTGCAGCCTTGAGGTAAAGAGGTTTAATCATATTTAGACTTAAAAACAAAGTAACAATGTTGTGCAGCATTATATGACCAGCTCTTATTATGATCTGGAATTGAATAAGAAATCATACGGCAGAAAGAATCTGTCTGCAAGCAGGTATGTTCAGATAAGCAACCATGACAGTTTATAATACAATATATAAAAACAATAATAGATATTGTTTATATATATACAGCTTATAGAAACAACAATAAGTTGTTTCTTTTGGGCCACTTTTGCCATGTAACACTAAAATGAGTAACAAATTGAGATGTTATTACTGACTGAAATCTGAGTGATCCTGTGGTTACTTGGTTCCCCACAGGCCCACGGAAATAACTCCACACTTCTGGGAATGTAAAATCTTGGTATATGCCAGCAGCTACACAGCTACAAATACATATGCAAAGAGGATGCTTGAAACACATCTGGATCAAGTGTCAGTGTGTGTGTGTATGTGTTTGCGTGCGGGCTTGTATTTGTTACCTAGTTAGGTCCAAATAAATTATTTTTTCCTAACGGAGTTAGGAAGGTTTTGGCTTAGTGAGAACATTTTGCTGGTCTTCACAAGTTTGTGGGCCTGTTTAAGGCTTAAGACTTGGTTTTAGAGTTAGAATTGGGTTAGTGTGAATGCATTATGTCAGCAACAGTCCTACTTAGAGTAGAAATAAGAACCTTTGTGGATGTGTGTATTTGTGTATGTGTGTACATATAATATATCAAACATAAAGTATAAGTAAGAATTAAAAAACATAAGCAGACTCAGACTGTTCTGTGTCTGTGTCCTCAGGGCGTCCTGAGAGACTGATATAACTCACCGAGTGCCGTTGTACTGGCAGACAATCTTGCTGTTCCCCGTTGCAACACTAACAATTTTGACAAAACTTTTTTGTCAAAATCGTCCATTAAGCTGTGGGGTAAAACAGCCCTGAAATTAGCATACCATAGAAGAATAACAGCCTGCTTTTATCACCGATTACAGGCCTGCCTCAGACAGGGATCCCACATAACTCTACAGCCACTTTATAACTGGAGCATCCTCTAATCTGGCTTGAGCTCGGAGGAAAAAATGTCTATCTGGTCTTCCTTCTGTATTTTGTAAAACTGACTTTAGATAGCAGTCATTCGGAAACCATTATTTGTGCAAAATATTTGCAGCACCAGAAGGTTATTTATAGAGCTAGATCTGTCTGACAGAGTTATCTGAAGAAAACCAGAACAATACAATCAGTGGTGTGGTTTTAACTTTCTGTTGAATTTATTTTTTTAGGCGTCAGCTAGCAGATATTTTTTTGGCATGATTAAATAGCATATGCGTTTTAAAATGACTAGTTAATTCAGTTGTATTTGTCTGAGTTTCACCATTTAATGTATAAAATGTCTAACAATAATACAGTAAATCTATAAAGTTGCAATAGTTCAAACAGATCTTCAAATTCCTTATTTTTCCTCACAAACGCAACAAACAGAAGTATTTTATATAATTGAGATATTAAACTGTCAAAGACTGTCAAAGTATTCTATTACTAATGTAATGGTTTCAGTATTCAGAATATCAATTTTTAAAGAGTATTTTGTTTATTTGCTTCATGTGATTAGGTTTATGTAAAGAGTCCCAGTGGTTCTAATGTAGTTAATAAATGATGGAGGCTGTTGTTTGTATCAGGTCTGTGCTTTTTCTCTGCTTCCCTTTCTGAAGTTTTTCAATATAAAAAAACTCCTCGGCAATGTGTGTTGCTGCCGTTCAACTACCAATATAAGCAGCGCCAGAGTCCTTTTAACGCTGTTGATAACCTTGTTGATCTTGTTACAAACGATGGCAACCAGCTGGTTGCCTGGACGTGTAGAATTTGTGTCTTACTTCAGAGAAAAGAAATTTGACTTCGGCATAAGTAGTGCACACAGTTCCAAAAAAAGATATTTCAAAGCACACGCATACAGTTATTATAGAGTCATGTCCATCGCTTAAGAACTAATATAAGTAAATATTTGTCACAAAACAAAACTTTTAGTGTTTCAGTCTGTTATCTACACCAATGATTGTTCAGAGACAACTGCAGTAAAAATAGTTTAGAAAACCAGATTATGTCTACATGGCAAGAAACTTTCAGGTGTGGGAACATGGGACATGAGCAGACTGAAGGATCATATTTCAAAGTGTGGCACTTAAATTTTAGAGAGTTGTTTTCTTTAGATATCTACTGGTGATAAATTCTCCAAGTATTATATTTCTCCAAATACTGTCAGTATCAGTTTTAAGCCCACTACTATTTTAATTAAATGTATTGCCCCTGTGTGGTATCATCAGTAGACACTGCATCTTTCTGTATTTCTAAACTAAAAAAGACTTATACCCAACAGGCTTGACTATAGTAATGCTAGTCAATCCAAAAATATTATAAACCAGTAACAATCACATCAGAACTCTGCTTCCCGGGTGCCCACCAGAACATGTCATATCAGTTATGTTGGCTGCCAGCTTCCATATTGATTTCAAAGATCCTTTACTTCATGGCCTTAGACTAGTCTCGTCTGATATGCTTCCAGTGTGTGACTCTGGACAACATCTCCGAGTCTTTGACAGGACGCTCTAAGTTGTTCCAATGTGAAAGACCAAATCATCTGGGAAGGCTGTTGCTGCTTTTTCATGTTCTGAGCCATGTGAATAGTCTGCGGTAAGAGCAGCTGAAAGGGCTGATAATTTTAAATGCACAGCTTTATATGATTTATTTTGTTCATTTATTTTTATTGTATTTATGTTTTTAATTGTTTTATTAATTCACATATTTAATTTGTTGTTATCTGTTTTATTATTTAAATTTTTAAATAAATAGTAAATAGTAAAATTGCTTTTACTTTATTAATTCATTTTGTAATTATTATATTAATTAATCTAAATTGTTTCATCCGGTTTATTTGTTCCAAAAGGGCTTTGTATATATATATATATATATATAATAAAAATGTAATTAAAAAAATAAAAATTTAAAATTGTGTATATATTTTTTTATTTAATATTCACACAAAAAAGTTTTGTGTGCATTAAAACAATTTTCCAATTGTAAGCTTATTATAAGCTTGTCCATGATCTGTAAGGCACTATAAACTCCATAAATATATATAAAACTTTACAAATAAAGTTTGACTGATAGTCATTATGTCCACAACTCAACAAGTCATTATACTGTGAGTATCATGATATGACAAATCCTTTAATCATAGGTCATATGATGAGTCTTGACCCTAACATACACAACAAGCCAAGCACAGGAAACGTTTGCTTCCTTCAACAGATGAATGTGAAAACAAATGCACTCACACATTCTGCATCATGAAGCTCACACATCACTGTTAAGGGACAAAATAAGCAAAAGTCATTTCTAAGTGGACGAGGAAATAATTTTTGAAAAGGTTTTATAAGCAAATCCAGAAAAATAAATGAGCTTTGTTTGAACTGATTAGTGAACATTAAAATCACAAGATTTGAACATTTGGATTGGACCGTGCTATACATAACTAGAACAAAGAGGCTTTTTGTTTTGGACCTGTGATTTACAGACATGCCTTTTTTCCTGATTCTCTCAGTTTTGCTGTAAACACTTAGCGGATCAGGGTCTGAAACGGTTGCTGCTGATTGGTGCTTTCAGTGAATGAGTTTCTTCGTGCTTGCGGGTCGGGGTCTGCTGACATCTTGGATTCTCTAATTGTTCTTCTTGAGAATAGAAAGCGGCCTGAATAATGAGAAGTGGATGTTGAGACACTCCTTACTGACAGACAGCCTTTCGAAAAGATGTGTTTGTTTGCTTGAAATATGCAACAATGAACATTCGGTCATCATCTGAGATAAACATTATTAGCAGTCTCTGATAGCAGCCACAGTTATACACAGAGTTTCAGCCATGGCTTTGATGCTTCTTATATTGTCGTAAACATTTATATATCAATTAAAATCATATTTCATTTCTCACACAAGCTGTTTATGAGTCATTATGCTGTACACTTTAGCCATGCAATCTTTTACATCTCACTCTCTATTTGTAATGACAGCTAGACACAGCAGAGAAGAAAGATGGCTCAAATATTTACTCTCTCCATTGTTCTCTTGTTGGCCTCTCCTGTCTCACATGCTGAGGTATCCAATAGATGTAAACAGATTCATTTGAAGAATCATTAACAACTACAATTTGGCAATGTGTAAGGCTATTTTGCCTGTGTTTAGTCCTTTCTGTCATTATAGGGCATAGAGTGGCGTCATTCTAAAACAAGTGATATTATGTGGATGAGGCTACTCCCGTTAAGATGACTTGACGGCTGATTTAACGCTCTGACATGCAGAGGATCATGACAGGATAGCGCGCAGTGATAGCAGAAGAGCAAATATTATCATGCCATAGTTTGTTAGAATTGTATTGTGTGTTCTGTTTGTTCTCCACCCCGTGTAATCATGGTTCGGAGTCAATAAATGACATAAAAGAATTCATGCTGAGTTCTCAAAGTGCTTCCAAAAGGTGGAAGTGCTAATTACAAGATTATAACATGTCGTCTCCAAAGCTCCTCAGCTGATATTGTTGGGCCTCGTGGTATTCAGATATAAACACCCGTCCTTTATGTCCATAGCAACAGAAACAAACAAAGCATCTCTTCAAAATTGCCTTCATCCAGACAAGTCACGTTTTTCTCTAATCACACCTCTTATAGTGAGATGACAGAGTGTGATTACAAACTTTTATAACTACAAAGAATTATTTGATTTTTAATCACTTCGCAAAATCCCAAGGCAGGTGAAAGAACAGTTTGTTTGTAAAGAATTTACAGTGAGGCAGAACATACAGTGGAGACTTGTTTTACAGCTTTTGTCATATATTCAACAAGCAGCAAAAATCCAGATTTGACCTCTACATCAAGGTGAGAAACAATCTTCATTCGTTTTTGGTGGCTTCTTTTCAGTTTCCAATCAGTTACAACATAAGACTGAGAATAATTATTTGATTATAATAAAAGAATAGATCAAATTTAAAAGTAATTTTCCCAGAGACTGCAGTGTTTGTCTTTGTGTGCCTGTCATCGTTGAAATATCTTCGTCTTTTTATGAGTAGAGCTCACTCTCCTTTTGTAAATTCTCTCCAAGCAGCCTCATAAATCTGTGCGCTCCCTCTGCTGTGTTCCCCTTCACCCTACTGACAAAAGGGAATGAAGAGAAAGCAGCTATGGGGTATTTAGTTCTCTCTTGAAACCCCAAACCGGAGCATTGATAAGGTCCTGAGATGCAGGGCTCACTGAGAAACAACAAGATTTTATTGTAGTTCGTTCCCTGCTGGGAGTTTCTGGTTTAACAGAGGCTCAGCTGTCCCTGTTGCTCCCTGTTGTGGTGGGATTAAAGAATGAAGATCCATCCATCTGTTCTAATGGAGTGAGCTGTGGAGGTCAGGAAGACACAGGCTGATTAAGTCTGCCCACCCACCCACCCCCAAAACACCTCTCTGCAGCTGTGTGTGAGGCAACAGGCTGGCAAAAGATGCCCATAAACACCATGGATATGTGTCACTGACAGGTTTCAAAGTGGCTTCACTTAACTTTATTGTATCTTTCTGCCCCCAACAACAGGCTCTGCAGCAGAACAGCTCTAGCTCAACCTGTAGCTCATGTGCATGAAACCTTTTACATTTGCTCTGCCGAACGTGAATGAACAGTCAAAAAAGCCTGTGGTTCACAGGAAGTGATGTGTTGTACTTCTTCAGTACCAGCTGCAACAGTGGTTTTCTTTGTAGCAAATATGAGAGGAAATGTGTAGATAGCATGACCAATAACAACCACGACTGAAAGGACACAAAAAGAGCACCACCTGAAGAACTTCTTTAATTTTCCTCTTTGGCACATCATAACATCCTGTACAGTTCCTGCAGCACTTTCATTATATCATTTTGTCCAGAAAGATAAGCTGTGCTTTTACAGTGTAACATGTTGCCTGTGCAACTTTAAAAACTTGCTAATTTGCTTTCACTTTTATGTTAGCCTTATGGTGACATTCCATCTGTTACATGACTTATTAGCACAGAACTGTTGGTCCTTGTGCGCCAGAACACCCAGAACTGACATTTAGGGATGATTTGTTTAGCTTGTGCTGATCAGAGGAAAGGGTCACATGGCGGTGATCCTTCACTCATCAAACAAAGATGCACTGAAACTGCAAGCATTTGCCAAAGGACTGGATCCAGCAGGTGTTTACTATGTTAGACAGCACTCTCAAACATTCAAACAGTTCAGTGAACTCTAATTTTGTATTGTTCTTCATCTGTGTGTGTGTGTGTGTGTGTGTGTGTGTGTGTGTGTGTGTGTGTGTGTGTGTGTGTGTGTGTGTGTTCTCCTGAATGCAGTCAAAAGCAAGTAGCTCACCTAACTGGCAAGTCTAAATGCATCTGCTCCAACCTGGACCCAGCTTACATGTTTGAGTTTCAAAGTTATGGTTCAGCTCTGCTATCTGTACCACATTAGACCTGTGCGTTTTTTATTGTCATCATGTTCCTCTTATTTATTTATTTCCACCCATCTCTCTAATGCTCTTTAAGGTGAAGTGAAAGTTTTTTAAAAAGTAGAGCATGAGGTATTGCTGGTCAGGAGAAACCACTTGAATTTAGCATACGTAAACGGGAAGATATTACAAAGGGCTAAAACAGACCCTTGTGAAGTGATATCACAGATGAGTGAGTTCCCCTTATTGCAAAATAAGTATGCTTGGTTGACACTGCCCTCTGTGATGGACATTCCCTCAGTCTCAAAGTGTGACTTATTGTGCTGCCTGGAGCTGTTGTAATTTGATTCTTCTGCTCAGTGAGGCAGGACATTGTCGTGCTGTAATGATATGCTGTGCTATGTTGTGTGTTATCGGTCGGGCCTCGGCCACGACTGAGCTGTCAACGAGCGTCCGTCGGCATAGTTTTTGTGGTGTGTCCACCGTGTATGATATTAGCGTGTTATGAGGAGTCTAGCAACATGGACACAGTTTTGTTTCCAGCTCATGAACATCAACAATAGGCACCAACTTTAAGCCAGCACAAAAGTCAAACTCAGGTTCACTACATAAACCACACAGCACACACAAAGTTGGAAGAATACAACTGTTAGGCTAATGGACTGTCCCTGGGTACCTGCTGCTGCCCCCCCATTGCTATTAAGAGACCAGCTGTAATCTCACCTGCTGAGTTCCTGAATATTGTCTCCAGTATGATAGCAACGAAACACTCAATATTCCTTTGGATGATCAATATACAGACATACTAACCTGACTTGTCTTCAACTTGAAGACAGACAACTGTACAGCAATAACTTCAGAAATTCCAAAACAGCTTCTTCACCATGTTCACAAATTGTGGAGCCCAGGACACAGGACTCCTTTTCCAATAGGTGTCCTTGGTCTGACCTCACATGATTGGTCAATTCAGCTTCTTGCCAGAAGACATCACGCTGTTTTGCTCGGATATCTGTATCTGGTACAACAATTATCCAGGGATCCTTGTATGATGAACAAGTTTCTCAACTTAGTCGATAACGGACTAGGACTAACACAAATCCGTCAGAATCAGATCCTTTTTTTAATGCGGAGGGCTGCATTGCTTTGCCAGAGCTTCCTGTGCTGTTCGGGCCAGCTGAATCTCCAATCCCCAGCTGAAATGAATTGGGAGGTCTTACTTCACCCCAGAGAGGCTCATTCTGGACACCGCCATAGTGTTCAGATCTGCCACCTGAGGCTTGGTGTGGGCAGAGATGCAAGCACTCAGTGTTTTCAAAGCAAATGTACAGGTCCTAATTGTACGCTCTAAATGATGTGTCATTAATCACATCGCAGGCAGAATGTTGGCCTGTCAGGGCATTTACGGCTTTGAGAGGACTCCAGTCTGACTGGCATCATTTGCCTGTGAGCACTTGTGTGATGCTGGAGTGTGTGTTTTTTCTCTGTTTATTTTTCAAAGCAATACCACATTATAATTTCATCGTGTTATTGCCATGTTGCCACTGTGTTGATAGAGGAATAGTTGCTTTTCTGTGAATTACAAGGGTTGATAAAACCGTGCTCAAACTAGAGATCACTGACATACTACTACACGGCTGCACTTCCTTTACATTTATTTATTTTGTCTTTAATCTTCTTTTTTTCCTGCCTGAAACACATTGTCCCAATTACAGAATAAACTTGAATGTGTTAATGAGCAATAGAGCAAAAATGTTGAGATGATAATAAAAAGAAATTGATATATGTCAAGTTTCCTTGGGTAAGACAAACATGAATGTCTGTACCAATTCCCATGGTTATTCAACCAATAGTTTTGAAGATATTTTAATCTGATCCATAAATGTCAACCTTCCACTGATCCTAAAGAAAAATGTAGAGATAACAGTGATTAGGTTTCAACTTCTGGACTCAACGAACACCATGGAAATATATTCAGTAGTTGAGAGTAGTACTTTTGTCTGGAACTAATCAATGGACCGACCAGCAGACTGTAAGCCGGTGTGGCATGTACCTACAGAAATGTTCCAACAAATATCATAGAAATCCATGGTACAGGTAGATATCCTGCTAAATATGGGACAAAGAGAAAGCAGGGGGGGAAACATGAGAAAATCTATGCCCTGCTTTCCTAAAAAAAAACATTTTTCTGCTAATATGTCTGTTTTTAAGGAAATTCTAATTTGTGTATCATTTGCCTCTGATATATTTTGCTCAAGGGGATGTGTTTCACAGTAAAAACTGTGTCTGTTATTTCTTATGTCAGTCATCACTGTTGACTTTAGAGATTCACTTAGTAAAGTTTTCAAAAAGGGCAAGGCTGACTTTTTCCCGACTGCCGTGGCAACCACCTACTATCCTTAAAAAATGGAGTCCCTTCATCAAAATGTGGTATTTCCTCTCCAGTTCACCAAAGTCAAACACATGCCATTTTTGTTTTCTTTCGGCTGCCTTCACTCTTCTCCGCTCCAATCACAAAATGTTTACTTTGTTCCAGAGGAGAAAGGTGCTAAACGAGAGTTGTATGTCATGCCCTGTATGGACTGTGGATCTGAAGAACTTGAATAGGAGGTGCCTGGATGTTGTGTGAAAAGGTGCCTGATGAAGACCTTTGGCCACTGAGGGACTTTGTTTTCAGGTCAGACTGTGGACACACGCTGCCAGGAGCTGAATGAGACCTACCCTCCTCTGGAGACATGAGGTCAGGGGGGCAACTACATCAATACAGCCTCCTGACCTCCCTCCTTCACCCCTGGAGCACCTCGTGTGTCCTTTCCACCTTGGCTATCAGAGTCAGCAGAGCCGCATATGTTACAGGTGTCATTTACAGAAAGATAGATAGATGGCCACACAGACAGGCATGCAGATACCTTCTACGGTCTGCAACTTTGTTTCTTCTAAGTGGCTGTGACCCTCAGTGGGGTTATTCTGACTCTTTCTTTGAAGCCTCAGGGGACCAAGCTGTAAGTAAGGCTTTATTGCAGGGAAATGGATGGGTCAGCTACCTGCTGTGGCCTGTCGTTAGCCCCAAGACAGTCTTATCAGCTTAGACTCAATCTGGGCTCTCAGCTACTGTGGATTACATTTGCAGCCGCTCCTGTCTGCCACTGTGCCCCACGCTGCTGCAAAACATCCCCTGCTGTTTATAGGCAGAGTCCAAAGAAGCTCCTTCACAATGGATCGCAATGAGGCAGAGTGATAGAGCTGCATGAGATTATCTAGCTCCATTCAGAAGGTGTTTGTAAGCTCTCAACAAGACCTGCCTCCCTTAAGTGTTATTCAACACAACTTTACAGGAAACAGATTAACTGCAGTAATAGAGGCTTTGATTTGATATTCTGTGAAAGTGGCCAAAGCAAAGCAGTCATACTGCTTTTTATTGTCCGCTTTGAAGGAGACGCTTATGGAGACACTTTGAAATGTTTAACACGTATTGTTGGAAAACTGATACACTGACTCACACATCGCGGGACAGCATAAAAATCTGCTAACGTGCCCACTCTGTCTCATGGTTTGCAAAGATGTTTTTCATTTTCTAATCAAAAGGGGACAAACTAAACGTATCATAAGTTTTTTGTCCAACTAGAGAAAAATAAATAAAATAAAGTAGAATAAAAAAATAAGACAACAAAAACAAAATATGTAACCTCGGCGATGTCAGTGACTTGCTTTTCAAGTGGTGTCCCACAATGCAATGCACATCAGAAATGAGGAGGCTACTCACAGATGGAAAACATTTAAACATACCGTGGACAATACTGAGACAGCTCCAGGAACATCTCTGAAAAACAGCATGAAATGTTGGAAAAGGAACTGTGCTTTGTCTGTGCTTTGACCAAATGTAACATTTGTAGCTGATCTAATGCTACAGTGTTACTGATAAGAACTCTGGTAACATTTGCTGTAAGTAAAAAACAGTGCAGTGTGTTCAGTTCTTACAATCTAACACATGTGTACTATTAAGATGAGGATGTCGTTTATACTTTTGAATGTGGTCAGAGTTCTGAAGATTCACCCAAAATGGCCGCCAGTGAACATGCCTTTAAGAGGGGATGTCAGAATCTGTGGCCTTGATTCTTATATTTCTTCAAGAATTATTTATTTATGACATTTTATTTTGGGCTCAGAAAAAAATAATCTGATAATAAGAGTTAACCACTATCCCATGAGCTCAAAATCAGAGATGCATGAAACCATGGTTCCTGCTCTTTGAAGCATGACAGAACATTAAGATTCTTTGTGTTTCTTTGCCTTTGTAGATGTTTAAAAGGTCCAAAAATCCCATTTGGAGTCAATGTTCAGTTTACACCAATGGAACAAAGACAACGTGAACAGGCACAATATTGAACATCTTGGTTTTTATCTGTTCTGATTTCTTTGGCTAAGTACGTTGCACACACAGCTCTAGTGTGACCTTCATCTGGACAATTGACCTCAAGCTTAAACCAAAAGAAAAGAACAGACTCTTTTTTCAACAGTTGTTCCTGTTTATTTGGAGAGGCCTTGTCTGGTTTTTATTTGCCATTTAAAGTTTAATATTCAGATAATGCTGAGATGACTAAGGGTAAAACTAAGTAAACACAGCCTGTCTGAAAATTAAGCTGTTTGCTACAAAAACTTAGAGAATAAAACAGGAATAAAACACGGACAATAAATGATAAAAAACAAGACATTATTGTACAATCATCGTATGGGTTTTGTTTTTTACCGTGATGTTTTGAGTCTTTTCTGGCCTGTGCAGCCTATTATTAAAAAGGCATCTTCTGAGAAGGTTTCATTAGATTTTGAGGAATGTTGATCCATGAATGAAATTTATTGCTCAACCACACAGAATGAAAAGAATCTTTAACTCATTTACTAGCTATTAGGCTGCCAGCTCTGCTCGCACTGGTCCCAACTGCGTGCACGAGTTGTCAGCATACTGACGGATATTTGTTTAAACGAGGTCTTCCCAATTAGTGCAGCCCATAAAAGTAGTGCAGTGAAACATGCTTCACACTCAGCTGAAACACAATCATCTTATTTGGTTACAGTTTGCATGGTGTAAACAACTGTCAATCAATTGTGCAACAAAAGGCATTTGAGGTAGTGTGTTCCAAACATTTTCAGCTCACCTCACACTGAAAATAAACACAAAAACAGCCGTTCGAGGGCTGCTTGTTTGATTTCAAAGGAATGTGGACATAATTTTAGCAAATTTGCGGTCAAGCTGCTTCAAACACTATATCATTTCCTATAATAGACTGCTTATTCTCACCTCCTGTTGTGGGATTCAATCAAAGGCAAAAGGTAGGAATCAGCAGATCAGTGAGAAAAACAGCACAGAAATTGATTTAAACAAGTTATTATAGCCGAGAAATGCCGCCGCTCTCCCTTTTTAGGCAAGCAGCTGTTTTCTTCCAGTCTTTAGGAGGGTTTTGAACACACCGCAAAACAAATCCAACCCAATTCAATTGGTTTAGTGATTAAAAAAAAAAACTCCAGCAGGACTTGTTTTTTAAAGCCACTTTAGGGTTTGACCAGCCCAGTTTGGCAAGAAGGCCACAAGCTGAAACGTGTTGGTTGCTCTTAATAGAGGTTGCTTATAGAAGTCACAGTTAGTTTAAGACAGATCACCCGGGTTCTTATACCATCTAGTCTGATGGTAAAATTTTAGTCTCCTTACACCCTAGAAACTTGCCTTCACACAAAACAAAAATGAAATTGAATGTAAATTATTACATTTCCTTTATATTACTTATCTCTTTGCATCCTATAAAGCTCCGCACAAACGTTGTTAGATATACAGTCTCGTTCATCTCAGCTGTTTAAGGAGTGACTTTGGTGACCTTCCTCCACAGTCTCCTTCTTACATAGTCTTTCTGTGAAAGTCCTTTTCTGGTGACCTGTATCAAAATAAGTTAAATAGACCAAAATTCACTGTAGTAAATAATTAAAGGTGAAAATGTCTGGGGAATCTGGGAGGTGGAGGTTGGAGGGGGGTAAATATTTTTTATAGGCACAAACCAAACACAGCCCAACATGCCAACATATTTTCGTTGGCCTTAAAAACGTCTTCAAGTAATTGATATCCCAAAATGTCTCTAGCAAAAGGCCTCTGGGGTGTAGAAGAAGAACTGGATACATCCTGACATGTATTACAAGTCAAAGTTGTGAGGGCTCCAGCAAATGTACCTTTAAACAATAGTGCTTGACTTACATGGTGAGTTAAACTCTCAACCAGGGAAAAGATAACTTTGTGTGTGACAAGACGTTTCATCTTTTCTCATCTGGCCACACACGTATGTAACTGGACGTATGACTGAGATATGCTGCTGCTCGTTGGCTAAATGCTCGCACTGTGCTGTTCTGGAAGGACTGAGGCTGTGTGGCTGCAGACTAAAATTAAAAGTCAACTAAAAGTCAACTCTTTCTCCTCTTTCTCCCCCTGGTGAAACCACGGGCCTTTTTGCATGCTGTATAAATGTTTTGACACAGGGAAGCCAACAGGCTTTCTCTGCTTATGCTTATTAACTTTGCAATCGTCCATCACTAAATGTGTATAATGATGAGCAGCTTGAGGCAAAAAAGGATGGAATTATTTGTTTTTTTGACTCGTAACACCCAGTGTGCAGTGTCACAGTACAGGGGCTATTGAAATGGAGGTTGGAGGTTCAAAATATTCTGGCCTCATATTTGACTTGTGCCAACCATGCGCAGGCATACAAATCATGGCCTGAACTAAGTCAACAAATGGATATCTGGGTTTATTTGCATCTCACTGCTCAGTGCACTCAGAACTGATACCAGTACAGCTTTATGGAAATCTTGACCTAACAGTCATCACTACTGTTTAAAGAAATGATTGGCAGATACAATGGGAGAAGTCAAGATGGATACAATCAAAAGGTGATTTGTATGGATGAAATGTTGCCTGAACCCAGATATGGTTTGGCCCCTGGGTGCCCTGAAGGCTTTTTAGCCCTTTGAAGTCCCACACACCTTCTGTTTGCCTTGGTGGGTGGGATAAACAAAACCAGAGCAGGCCCAGGGGTGGTTTAGAGCAACAACACTAAGACTTTGGCTGCTTTTTAGCAGCTATTTTTTGAAGCATACCTTTAAAATCACAGGATTCTGTATGATCGTGCTGGCTGCCGCAAATTCCTGCTAAAAATTCAAAACAAGCGCGTCCTTCAGCAATGTATAATAACTTTTAAATGGTGTGGTTTGATATATTTAACTATACTCTAAGGAAACTCTATTCCAGTGTACTCTGGTGACCCCTTAAAATTAGTTCTTTAACGTGGAAGGTTTTGAATTCAGTGCATGGTTATGTAGGGAAATATTTCATAATGACTTAAAAACAAATGTTTGAACACATATTTTTGTGTTGTCGGATGTAATATGTTGTCTTTCAGATCACGAACACAAGCTGCAACTTAGGTGAGTTTGAATATATGGTAAGATATATACTGTATCGTTTTACTATATTATTTTATTTTTTCTTGTAATTCTCGGTCTTTTTAGCAGATGTCTTAAAAAGTAAAGTATGTCATGATGGTCCAGTTTTTAAAGTCACCACACACCCGCCAGCTCCCCAAGTCCTGACTGTTTTTCTGGTTAAAATCTGTCAGTCGACAGTTATTTGCGGCACCACTGACCTGCATGCTGGATAATTAATAATAGGCTGATTCATTCTGGTCCAATTGTACGTGGCCTGCTCTGAAGGAGGACACAGCTCAGAAAATCCTCCATGATTTAAAGCTCCCTGACCCTGAGAACAGCCTGCAGCTCTCTGTGCACACAGGCAGCAGGAACACAGCAGCCCACAGAGCTCCTCCTGGAATAATTACCTCATCACTTTTCTGTCAACCGTACACAGGACAAACAGTCACAGGACAAATGTGACACGTTTCTGTTGTTATTTATGAAAATGGAAACTTGCAACCTGGCTGAGCTATGTGGGGGAGCCACTTTCAAGAGTTCAGCGATCACGTGCTCGCTGCTTCAGTTCCTAGCTCCTCCAAGCATCACATGTCACTGCGTACAGGGGAAAGTAAATTAACCCAATAGTGCGATTTATGCTTCATACGAAAAGTGGCACAAACTCAGATTGTGCCGCGATTACGTCATCATTTAGCTTGGAACTCCAACCCAACAATTTCCAACATTTACAAATCAAAACTGTAAAGTTTTGACAAAGAAACTTAACATCTGGCTTTGCCTGCTTCTTCGCGCTGCTCCACAGGGCCTCAGCTGGCCTAACATGTTCAATCCCTAAGTTGTTCCTGAGGGGTCAGGCTAGCACCTTCCATGGCATTCTGTGTAAATGGGTGAATGGAGAGGGCAGTTGTAAAGCTCCTATATAAGTATAAGGGGAGTCCATTTAAAATGACCCTAATAAGGTCCGGATTTTCTGGTGGACTCTATTAGGCTGCATTATTTTAGCTGCTTTGAACAACATCTTGAAAAGCTTAGACCACTCCCCTCAAATCAGAAGTCAACACATAGAGAGAGTGGGACATTAGAAGACTCTCTGACTCTACAATGGCAGATCTGCTCTGTCTCAGCCACCACTGCAGGTCACATCCACTTGTGACCTCTTCATTTTCCTGTTACTGTTACCCCAAACACTGTGTCGGGTGTTAGGTGATACTTCTTACTGCTGAAGAGGAAAATACAAATGGAGGAAAGACATCTTGAGAGCTTCAGATGGACTGTGTTAAAAAAGCAGAGATGCCTGAGAGCGGAAGCTTTCTGGCTCCGAGGAAGGAGGGAGGTGAACCATTTTAACAGAATGTAAAAATTGGTTTTTCCTTTCAGAGACAAGCTCTCATGTATCAGAGGTATATGTAATAATTGACATCCCCCAGTGCCTTTCTAAAAGGTTGCAACCTTGTACCTTTCTTTTGTATCCAGCTTTATCTTATCTGAGCGTGCATGGTCTAGTTTTCCCATTCTACTGCTTCACTTTTACACAGCTGCACATGTTCACACTCTGAAGCTGCTGAAGCAGTTGCAGTTAAATGTTTTACTTAGATGTGCTATGATAAAGTAGTCACATACTGACTCGGTAAAACATCTTACGACTTCAAACCAGAGACCTTCCTGTCAAACATCCCTTGAGCTAATATCTCCATATGAGCTGTGACCCTAATTTGTCACAGAATCTGAGCTCCCATTATAAAGTTTAATATTTTTTTAATGAATTCCTTTAAAACACCCTAGAAATGATTGTAGTTCCAAAAACCCCATATGGTATGAATAGCTGTCGTTTCCTTCAGTTCCAGCTCCAATCTGAGTTGGCTGCATTTGAGGGAAAATGGCCAGAAAATTTTCTAAAATATTCAATAGGCTTCCAGGACATTAAGTGTTCACGATCTCTTGGATTTACAGTGCAAATCTGATGCTGAACCTCTCTGATATTGAGACTGAGCGGACATTTTTTAAATTGTTTGACAATATTTGACATGTGTGAGGCGAGTTAGAAATCTGGAACAAGGTTACACTGACCAAAACCACTAAAATGAAAATGTTCTTCAACTGAAAAGGAAGCAACCAAGCCCATCACTGAATTTCTAGGATGTACATCATTCATGTAAGAAGACTGATTAAGATCTGACATCCTCTGGACGGCTTTATTTTATTCAAGTTAAGCTGTTAGTCAAATAATAAAGGACTTCTATGTTGCTCTTAAACACATGGTGATGTTGTAATAACATGCTATCCCATACATCTGCATGCTTATGGGGGTCTGTAAATCCACAGGAATTATCATCCTACTGCACAAGTCCCCTCAGTGTTGTTTTTTAAATTAAAAAGCATTAAGAGGAAAAGCTGTAACAGCCCAGTATACGTTACAAAGACAGAAGAATGCCACTCAGTCTGGGGACTTTCAAAGATCAATGTTACTTTACTCTCATTACTGTAACAAAGTAGATTTTTGTGTACTTTTTAAATATTTTGTAACAGCCAATTTATTTTATTTAAGTATGTTTAGTTTAGCTGGTTTTTCTGAGTAACCCCGTTACACACAGTCAGTGCCTTACAATAGTGACATTTAAATGCATGGGGAGGAGAGGAGACTAGTCCTGAAAGTAGAGAGGCTGTCTGCCTCCCTGATCTGAACTGGGAGCTTGATAGCTAAAGGTTCTACCTCCCAGTCTAGGAAACCTGCAATCTGAGATTCAAGTGGTCTTTTGGGATGATACGTTTATATGAGCTCTTTAGGATATGATGGAGCTTGTCCATTAAGGGCTTTGAGGGTTTCAAATTCTATCCTGGGTTTTATGGGGGACCAATGGAGAGAATTAAGGAGAAATATAGCCTTGCTAATTCCAGTAAGAACTCTCGCTGCAGCATTTTGGAATAATTGAAACCTTTTTAGAGAGTTACTGGTACCTGCTTTAAGTTGCAGGTTGGTGAATTTTATCATGGAGATAGACTCCTCTGATTCCTCTATGGATGAAGTGATGGTGGCTGATAGTACTGATTCCATAGTACTGGAAGTAAATAATGAAGGAATAATTTCCTTTTGTTAAAAGCATTTCCAGATAAACACCTACTATAATGAAATTTCTTGTAAATGCTGCGTGAGGCCTTGAGTCAGACTGAAACAGTAAATAGGTTTATTTATTTGTTATGAAAAAACTACTAAATGTAAAAAAAAAGACAATGTTCTATAGCTATAGCTGTAATGACTTTATCTGTACTAAGCACTGTATCACTTTGGGTGTGAGGGGCTAAGAGTGAGTTAGAACTTTGTTTGGATTTAGGGTTGATTAATGAGCTCGAGTGGAAGATTGCTGCTACCCCTCCACCTCGGCCTGTGCTTCTAGGTAGGTGATAATTAATATGGCTGGGGGGGGTTACCCATTTAAACGGAAACATTCTTCCTGTTCCAAGTTTCAGCAAGACAAAATAAATCAATTTGATGGTCACATATTACGTCATATACAAACAGAGATTTAGACAAGTGAGATCTGATATTTAATAATCCACATTGGATTGTTTGGGGCTTTTGTTCTTCACTTTTATTCAATTCTTATTATTTCCTCTTGGTGGTCAGGGAGCGGACATAGACTTTATGGATTTTTGGGAGTTTGAGGGGTTGATGGCTGATAAGGATCATGAAATATAAAAAATGATTTAAAAAATCTCTGGCTGGGAAATTTGTAAGAGCGACACTTTTGGCAACATATTCATTCTATTCCATTATTCATACCTGCAAGAGATCATTCACTGGAGCAGGCGATTTCAATCCTGATACTTAAAGAACCCTGCTCTGCTTGTTTGCAACCATCTCTACCTGCTGATCCAGCTTCTGATTGACTGAACACACCTACAGATGATCAGCAGTGGGTTTAGGAGGGATGTTTGGAAAACAAGCAGAGCAGGGGTCCCTGAGGACCAGGATGTCTGGTGGGTGAATGAATGGGTGTGTTTGCATGATGGGTAAGTTTGCACAGCTTGTTTCTGCTGCAATTGGCCAAGAGTCAGTAGTTGCAGGTTTAATTCAATCCTCTACAATATGTCAAGTGTACAACTCCAGCCTTTAATATTATAATTTAATGGCTTTATTTGCAACAAGTCAAGTTTCCTACATAGCTGACTGGATTTTCTCCGTGGGACAGTTCTTGCACATAAATGTATCGCTTTTCTCACTTGGATTTAGACGTATGAGTGCACTGCTGATCTCAGCATGCCGTCCAAGTCCTGGTCATTGTTTTTCTCACAGTAAGAACTAAATACAAGGAAGCACAATGGAGGTGTAACGACGTAGACGGGAATTGGCTGTGAAAATCTGGAACTGGAAGAAGACTATAAAACATAGTGCCAAGGGATGACCTGTTTAAAAGGCATTCACATTTTACAGGCTTGGACACTCCACTTTGGAGGCCATTGTTAGTCTGTGAGAGAAATTTATACTCTGCATAATGACTTGGGGAAAAAAAACTTGCTCCTGCTTACAGACCAGACGTGATTAATGTTAATGTGCTTCATAGTTAGGGAGTAGCTTTTAATGTACAGGCAGACCTTCCTGCTTGACGTGATCTCTATATGTCCCATCCCACAGACAGCAGACAGCATACAGCATAATAACACACTAGCAGATCAAGGCATTTTCATCTCCCCCGGTATTGCCTTTCATGGCAGAGAGCATATGAAGTTGCATATTGACAAAAGGCTTTGCAGAATCCCACGTTAACGATGCCGTTTAGAAAGCCTTTCCTTATGGAGTTGGTGCTCGTACTTAGTCTGCAGCCATTTCACAGCATTCTCCAGATTCAGACAGCAATGCCTGCTTTATGTTTGATCCCCTGCCTCTAGCTGTAGGCCCATGGTATGCCCTGTGCCGGCTGTCATTGGAATGGTCCCTAATTATCATAGAACCCCAGGCTTTAATGTCCTTTTGAGTGGGTGTGTGTTTACGTGTGTGTTCCAAGTCTCTTCATAACCAAGTAAATACCCTCCGGCACGTAGTAGCAATTCTGATCAAGGAACTGCTGTTGACTCTGTGTGTGCGCGTTATTTGCATCGTTCGGCGCCTGATTGGGCACAAAAAAATGCTTTACTGGTGTTTGAAACTGGGCGTAAAGTCAAACAAAAGGTGCAACTATGTTCCCACCTGTAACCAAAGAGCAGGGAATACTGTTTTAATTAAAGATGGGGAGGTGGGAAATACTGGCTGGAGGTGGACACACACACACACACACAAACACAGACACACACAAACACACATCCCTTCCGATTGCTGACCTGTGGTGCCAGCCTGATCTCGTCTTTCTAGCAGCCCATAAAGGCAATCCTCAGTGTGATCAACCCCTTCACACTCTAGGGCCCCCTCTCAGATCTCATTACACTGTATTACAGCTAGGCCCACCATGTGTTCCCACAGTGGAAAATCCTGCTGTTCTGAAGCTACGGCTGAAAAACCATTAATTCCACCTCCTCCCTAATCATACACTCACACAATCTCCCTTTCCTGAGGTTCATTAAACCAGTGCGAGGTCTCTGGGAGATACCAGCAGTGTGGCCGGCGTTCCTTTTCTGTGTGGAGCCACAGACCTGGAGGGCCTCGTTTCATTGCTCACACCAGGAGCAGCTCTGCTCAGAATGTTGAGAAATGGTTTAAAAAAGGATGGGAAAACTGCCGTCAAGTCTGGAAGTACTAAATAAAGACAGAAGGATCTTCATTAATTTGTTTTTTTGTGTGTGTGTGTTTTTCTCTGTGTGTCAGCGCGGGTATTTTTACAGCAGATGTGGAGCGGTTCCTTCAACAGCTGTGACCCAACTGGGTTGAGAGTGTACATGTGTGTTTGTATGAGGGTGAATGCTGTTATTAGTTCATAGTCACCTTCCCGGCTTAGCAACTGATGACTGCTGGGTGGGGCGTGAAAACGAACCAGGCCACACACACCTCATATGTGGCTTCAGTGTTTATGTCCCACAGTTTTCATGCTCATGGATTACAGTCAGAGGCACAGAACAGTCAGCCTGGGATGTAGTACTGTGTATTGGCCCATACGGCACCACCTGGGAGGACTAAAGAGCTCAGATGGCTGATCCTCCTCACGCTGATGTATGATCTGATTATCTGTGTTTTCCCTCTCCAGATAATTTGAAACTGTCAAGATAGTGTGTGTATATCCCAACCTGCAGCACAGAGGGATCTATACTGAGGAGGCCCAGACCTTGGCTTCTACAAAAATAATAATAACATACTTCTTTGTAGCTCCCTCCGTGTCGAAACCCCAGCCTGCTGCGATCACAGGGGCAAGAAGGAATTCCTGTCTGGAGATGCCAGAAGCTGTTAGTCTGAGCAGCAGCGTTCACTCGCTCAGCTAAGTCCAGTCAAACAAGAGGGAGGGAAGATGGGGCTTCGTCTATACAAGGCAGTGCTCCGAACAAGCAGTCACACAGAGACGCACGATCTCCTTCATGCCTTTTTTCTAATTCGTTCTTTTTCCTTTTCCAGCCTCTTTTGTCTCTCTCCTTCTTTCTCCGTGTTTTCCTCTTGTCACCTAGCTTCCCTTCTTTTAGAAAATCATTTTTCCTCCTGTTATTCTATTCTTTTTTTTCGGATCTATCTAATTTGTCTCCATCTTTTTTCTTCCCATCTTTTCTTCCATCCATTAGCTTGTCGGACAGTCAAACTCGTCCTGTGTCTTTGTGCCTGCCTGTTTAACCGGCCAACAGACACTGAAAGGACAGAGTTCCAGTTGCACACTGAGCTCTGTGTGTGCATTGTGGCAGCTCTTAAACGCTGCTGCCTCTGTGGTGACAGACTGCTGAGCACTGTGGTTGATGGGACACAGTTAAAGTTACAGCAGCAGATGGTAAAGCATTACAGAGAGGCACTGAGAGCTACTTCACATGCCCCTTGCCTTTGTGCAGCAGAAGTATATATACAACAAGGTATTAAAAGCAGAGGGTCACATATATCTTATGCTCAAACACATCCTGGCCAACCAGAAAAGGGAGCCTCATGGCTTTCCCACACTGCATTTGGGTGAATTTTGAAACGTCCTTGCTCACCCTACTTCCTTCCTCATTTGTCTTTTCCTTTTTTTCTCTCCCTTTCACAACCCAATATTTGACACCTCCGCCCTGTCACTTCGGCAGGTGATTTATTTCCTTGAGATGCTATAGGGATTCCCATCTTGAATGATGTGAGGCACCGGGGAGGTGGCAGGCAGCGTGGTGTTCCAACACAGGCCCTAGCCCGATTTGCATTGTTGTCTCACTCCTCTGACGTCATTTGACATTCACAGTACCTACTTCATACCTTGCTGATCTTGTTACCATCCTGCAGACGGAATTCAAGGAGAATAAATCCTCAACAACGTTTATAGGGCTCCTCGGATATTATTTATCCCTGCAGCCAGAGGGATATCCCATGTGAGTACAAGGCATTCAGGGGTTAATGTGAAATCCTCCTTATTCCCCTCATACAGGGTGATTTATTCCTCCACCCTAAGTTGTAGCACATGTGTCTCGCATGGACAAAGGTGCACATCGGATATGACTGCTAGCCTTGATGCCTTGGGAGTCATTTGTAAAGGGTCCAAAAGGGTCAAAAAGTAAATTTGACCCAACAATCAGCCAAGTCTACCAACCATGGCGTGTATATCAGTTACTTTACATGTTTAACCTTCAATATTCTTTCTGTCGCCTAACAAGCAAAAAGGTTCAAATCATATACTAACAGCTAGCAAGCATAAGTGCCAACATCTGACAAACTGTTATGTTACACTGAGAACAGGGACCAAGCAGCCATTGTACACTTATCAGATTTCTGTTATTGACTCACAAGAGAGCCTGGATGTGACTGGAGGCTACAAATCTGTAAGAGCCATTAAGGTGAGCAGCAAAGGTTAGCAATCAGGATGTCAAAGCCTTGTCATGGCTTAAAATACACCATTGTCTGTATACAAGAGATATTTTCACCCTTCTTCACCATTGTTCATCCCCGTCTCCAGTATCCACTTGACTTCTATTCTTAGGTTTATTGTAGCTGGGATTACGGTGACATATTGCATATTGTGGCTCCTACAGCAGCTACAGCATCCGCCACCGCAGGACAGACACAGTTTGTCAGTACAAGTTACAGGTGTCTTTACACGCACTGCGCAACATGATAAGGGTATGTTTTTGATGAAGCTGGTCTATAATGGTTGAAAGTATTAGAAGGGACATTTCTGTTACCAGCTAAAAGGAGGCTTTTAAATAAAATACAACTGTTTGCTTGTTAGTTGTCAGACTTTGTTTTAGAAATATAAATAGTTTAAAAAATGTGTTTGTTCACTTGCTTCCCAAGTCTTTTTTAGGCCACAACCAAGGTATTATAATAAATAAAAATGCTTCAAAATGAACCATTTAAGCAGAAATGACTTTCTCTGATTAGTCAGAAGGGGGAGTTTTTCCCCTAAAACTGTGAATGTTTCTGCACAACTGCCAGCCTGCTCCATGAGTGTGGGTCACATAAGCTTTAACAACACCTCTTCACATTATTATCAGATTTGGGGCAAATTTCTGCTAAAACAATATTTGTTATATATACACATTTACACTGCAGCTTTAACTTAGCTTATTGTATATGAGCTTATTGTATAAATCCTGGGTGCAGAAAGTAAAATCTAGGCCGACTCTGTCCGGATTAAAAAAACAGCTGCCTGCACCTTCAAAGCTCTGTAACTTTGTAGGAATTAAACAAAGAACATGTAATATGTTTATATTACCTTTGAGAAGAAACAAGCCGAATGTTTCCCCCAGTTTACAGTCTTTGTACCAGGCTAAGCTAATCGTCTGCTCCTTTAACTAAAAAGGTACAACCTTTAAAAGACCTCAAAAGTTTCTTTACAATAGGATGTCAGGTCTGGGGTTAGTTAACTCATGGAAAAGGTTTTTTGACATCAGATGTATAGTAAAGAAACAAAAGACAAGTCATATCTGGATCTCTCACTTGAATAAGAGCAGTTATTTAGGCTTTGCAATAGTGGAGCTCGTCTGCAGTCACTGAGAAATAGCTTAATTAATTACATTGTTGCCTCATCAAGCATCCAATAATCATTAGTGATAATTTACAGTGTAAATCTTTTTCAGGCTGTTGACTTACTGCTGATTGAACCAGTGACATTTATGCTTATTAACTTGGAGAGAGCAGAGCCAACGATGTAATGTTCCTCAGAGGTTACAGTGAGCATGAGAAATGATCCTGTTTCAGTGCTTCCTATAACTCAATCAGCATCATGTTTATGGAAATGTCATTTACATGCAATATACGAATACAAAAATGAAATGTTGACTTTGGTGATCTCTGGAGTTTTTTTATGAAAGCTATCACACAAGAGACTCCCAGCCCAGCACAGAACAATGTACAGGACCAGATGAGGAGAAAAATGCAGACTGGATGTGAGATACATTTGTCTTTAAAAACACAAACATGTACAGAGCCAAAGTCAGGTCAGTCTGTCAATCAAGAAACCTTGTCTCGCTGCAGTGTTCCTCACTGCGATGATCAGGTGGAATGTTTTCATACTCCTCAACAGTTTGACCTGTCGTCCCATACTGCACCATCTGGACTAGCCATGTACTTCTTCACCTGAAATATAAAGCTTCCACGCAACAAACAATTTGGATTGTTACAAGACGAATTGATCTTCCTAAGTTAAAATCCCCCTCAGTAAAAGCAAACAACACAGAGGGAACATGCAATTTCAGTCATCGCAATTAATTGTACAATGATACATTAGAGGTTGCACTTTAAGTCTGATGACTATACATAGGTTTTTAGTGTAAATCTGTTACACACATCCGATTAAGTTGGTCCCTCCCTTTTTAACAGACTGTGGTGCTACATTGATACCGTAGGTTTGGTGTTGGCTTTTTTCTTTTTTTTAATAGATGCGTGCTTTATGTAATCCATCCTCTCCATTATTGATCCCATGTGCAACTAATGAGACTTCAACAGTATCTAATGTATGCTCAGATGTAATTCATGTTTTGGCTACACTACACACATACAGGTAAGGTTTCAGCCCATTTGAAGTCCATCTTGAACAGTCTTGCCACACTGTTACACGCTAATTCAGTGAGCCTCAAACAAACCAAGAACACAACTGAAACAGCTGCATTGTTTCCTATGTGGAAAGGATGAACAATTCTGATAATGAATTAACATGTGCCTCAAATAAGAAGTGGTGGGAAATAAAGGTCAAAGTTGACATTGCTTAAGCTGAAAAACATCACAAGACACAGATATAAATCTGGCAAAGTCAATATTAGTCAGATAGTAGAGATGAGGACTTTAAAGTAGACATCTCTACATCAATGCACCGGCCCCTCGGGGCTTTCAGAGTGGACCTTGCCCCACCTGCATCCCTCCTCTCTTTAAACTGTGCCTACTCTCCAGCTTCTATCTCATCTATCTCATCTGCACAAGTGCTGGGAGGCCGCTCCTGCTCCCACAGCTGCCTGCTCAGGAATCCACATACCACCTTTTCTCCACGCTCCCCCACTCCTGCCAAGTCCCCTTTAGTCCACAAACAACAAATAACTTACCTCAGCTGATGGATGAGTCACTGTGAAACCTTAGAAGGAAGCTTTCATCTTCTCTGTAGTGCTACTGACAGCCTCATGTCATTGGAGGAATAACACAGTTTAGGTCATTTGGGGAAAAAATGGCTAAAGAAAATATTTGTTCTGTACTTGGCTGACAATAATGTTTTATTATCATTAGTATCACATTTAGCCTTAGTGCATTGAAACTGCAATTTACACACAAATAGTCTCTGTTAAAGTTTTTGGTTGAAGACGGACGGCTTAAGGGCTTTTCTGCTTCTTCTTCTACTCTTCGACTTTAAACCTTATTCGAAGTTGAAAATGTTTCCATGATTTATTAGTCCTACTCTCACAATTCATGGCTCCTCATGGGACTAAAGTTATGATGTTATTTTTTTTTCATTATTTTTTATTCTCACAGTTCACAGTTACAGTGGCAGCAATAAGAAATATAGTCATTCCTCCAGAGCAGAGATATTCTAACCAAATGGAGTGTGTCTGTATTGAACTCTCAGTCTAATCTAAAGTGTATATCCAGTAGGAGACTGACATGTGCTTGCCAATGTGTTTGTGAGTGTTAGCCTGCATCCATTTAAGGTGCATTTGGATATTGTTTCTGCTGAAGCTCAAAACACCTCACTGCATAGGCCGAATAACCTATAGTACTGTTACTTGCTGCTGTTTTGTATTCTAGTATTAAATCTACTTATTAGCCAGTGTCAGCTTGTATTACACAGTATATTCCACTCCTGCATTCAAGCAAACATGTCATGACCCAGTTTCTTTCAAACAATTGTGCTCTGCAGGGACATAGCAGCTATGCTTCTCATCTTAACAAGAGTGTAAAACCGTATTTGTCACAATTGGAACTAAATGTTTAGAAATGAAACTGGCGTGTTCCTAATATTAATGATCTGTCATTGTGACTTTATTTAAAATCATATAACCACTCTGTTCATTTCCTTTGATCCACAATCTCTGTGCTATATATCAATCATTAAATCATATTGAATTTAATCTGCATTCCAATACAATCAGCATTCAGGATCTGAACTTCCAACACAGAAAAATAAATGATTTTACCTTGGATGAATTAGCAGTCAGCTGCTGCAGACTCAGTGTTTTTATCCCAGCTATCATCACTGTTGCACAATCCAATCAGCAGCCTGAGCCTCTCTGAGACATTTCCTAGTAGCTCATACAAGTGCATTAATGTAAGTACATTTAGTATAATGAGTCTGCCATCCGCTGATGTCCGAATATGTCAGTGTATGGTGGAAGTGAACTAGAAAGAGCTGGCGACAGCAATCCAGGGAACTCTCCTCGAACATGATACGTCCATATAGGAACTGTGACATATGGAAATAAAATTGAAAATAAGCAAAGTGTTCCTTTAATCTAAAATGAGTTACCTTCTGCAGCATAATTTGCTGATATTTCTGCAGCCGGTGTCTACAGTACATTTGTCATATAAGCAGGAACAGTCAGTGCACTGTGCAGCATACTGTATGTAGACTAATGGACAGGCAGTCTGCACTCCAACCACTTGAATCGCTCCCCTCATTAGGCTCTAATCAGACTTTAATATGGCTCAGTGTTGTTTTACGGCGCATGTGTGACTTATGTGTGACTAGTCAGTTAATCAGTGTACACTTACTTTAATGCACTCTTGATAGATTGAAACAATTTTGCCCCTTGTGCTCAAGCTTGCCATTTCACTGTCATTAGACATTATTGTTATGATAACCAGGACAAAATCTTTGGAATGGCAAAGGCCGAGGGAACATTTGATTAATGCATCAATCTCTATTAGGAGCACATACGTGGAATTTATGCTTAATACATACAGACGATAAAACCCGGTGCACTGCTGGTACAAATTAAAGTGACATTTATTTAACTTATCATCGGAACAGACCTACTTGTCAATGAAATGAGATGCCTAGAATATTTATGGGGAATAAGAGTGGATTTTAAGCTTTGAAAAATGATATTTCTCTGCCAGATTGTTCAGTATGAACTCTGGTCTATCGTGCCTGAATAAGAGCTTTGTAACAGCTGCGCGGCTCACTGTGCACTATTTCTGATGCGACCATTTATAACTGAAAAGTGTACCTTGGGTAAGCCACAGGCTCAACGCATGAATTCTCTGTGCACTTTCTGACATTGCATGCTGTCTGTGAAATGTACCACTCGTTGCCGCATGCTGCCGGTTTAAATGTGGCCTCCTCCAATCAGATTTTCTTTGGCTAAGTCTAATATTGTGAGGGAAATTCCTGATACACTATTCAGCCCAACCATTGTTACACAGAAAGTACAATACTGCCTGTTGGCATTGGCTTACATAGCTTATCTCATCCTTCCCCTCCCAGCTGCTGATGATAGGCAACGTACCAGCCTATTCTGTTCTCTATCTGTGAGATATGTTTCATTATTGACTTACCCTTCTGCTTTACAGTCACAGTAGGTTGACTGTATATGCAAACGGTGGCATGTATGTCACTGTGTGATAAACATCCACCAATAAAACTGAGTCTACAGCCATGTCGACACCTCTAGAACACTCTGTAATATTCCAAAAGTTAACTTAGACGTGCAAATATTCTCTCAACTGCATTACTTACATCCCAAGTAGCCTAATGAACTCCAAGTACAGCTAAATCTCATTACGAAATTTCAGTCAAAACCACAAACATGAACCTGATGGTGGTCCTATCAGGAGATCTCTAATGTCATTAGTACTCTTCCCCTGGGGACCATGTTTGCACAAGTGTCCTTGGCAACAATCCACCAAGAAGTAGTTGAGATATTTCAGTCTGGACAAAAGTGATGGACTGGTCTACCAGCATCTCCAGAGTGCGGCTAAGAACACAGAGGATTACTGTATGTTGCCAGGGCTCCAGTCAGATACTGAAAAGCAATAGTGAAAATGCTGTAACAAAGGCTCGGATGTTCTAATCCATTCTATTTTGTCAAATTATTATTATTTATTTTTTTTGCTGAGCGAGAGCCAACAGCAACAAACACCAAAGGACAAATGCAAATCCAACAGTAGGTATCCAAAAAAATCCAGACATTTCCCCTCAGAGGGTTGGATCATAAAGATTAAAGTAACACTAATCAGACTTCTTTAACGAAAACTTCAATTACATAATGACTCCTTAAATGTGCTCGTGATGAGCTTTCTTAGGCTTAGTCAAGAAGAAATTATCCAATATGTCATTCTCCACATTACAGAAGACTTTGATACTGTGTCTGATTTCAGTGTTAAACTGGGAATATGGATAATGTTAATGGTGTAATACCACCATTTGAGTATCTATTTCAAGGGCAACTAATGGGCTACTGGTGGAACAGTAGAAGCTATGGAATGTTTCAGGTCTCTCTTTATCAACATAGATAAGCTGTCACTGAACAATAGACACAGTCAAGCAAAAAGAAAGCGTTGTTTGTATTTTAGGTTTATAGATTTAGATTTAATGCAGATTATACATGCAAGAGGATCCATAAAATTGATGGAGAGCTTTATTTTGCAGATGTGTGGGTATCAGTGACCTCTGCCCTTGTATTACATCCCTTCAGTATTAATCTACCTGTTTTTTGTTTTTTTTTCCCACAGTGAACCAGCCCCTGACAGATTGTAGATGCAGTGACCCTCAAACCTGCTCCAACTGAATTACAGCCTATCAAAAGCTATTATATTTGGCAACCAAAGTATCTAAAGGTTGCACAGGCACCTAAACCTGGGAGGCATTTTGATTATCTGGATTATAAGAATCAAGTCCAGCTCATTGTTGGGCCTGTCACAACTACCCGAGAGGACAGTGAAGGTCATGTCCTCTGTTATCCTAAAATCCATTTACATAATGGCCTGTTGTAAACTACATGTAGCTCCAGGGTTTTTAAATAATTCTTGGGGCAGTAAATATAAAGTATTTATTTAAGAAAATGTATTTTTAAACCAATTTGGAAATGACTTTAAATCCGCATTCATATATTTATTAAGGGAAATAAAAAGACTTCATTTACAGGTCTGTAATTTGCTCATAATGTACTGGAAAGAAAATCAGCTACTATAAAAGGGAATAACTACTGGAGCAAAACAACATTTTGCTACATGAGGAAATACAATGTGACAGTTTCATTAAAATAATTGATTTCCAGGGAGATCTCGGCACTGTAAGTAATGTATGAAAAAGTCTAATTGAATTAAAAATATCTTATAACCTTCTGGTTGGTGTCTGTAGTTTGACCTCTGTGTTTAGACCAGATACTTGTTAAAAACATAGTACAGTGCTTCGCTTTGGTCCGTGTTACTTGATGAGCACAAAAACCTTCCAAGTCCTGTCATTCCTCTGACGCAAACCTGCCTTTTCCTATTTATACCAGAATATTATTAGGTCTTGAATAACAACATTTGTTTGGGTTCCTCTCCAGAGGAAGTTGGTGGAGAAGGTCAGGGTGGTTATGGCTGTTTGACAGTGTGGCTGCAAAGTTTGGAGCCCTGGAACTGATTTTTGGAAGGGTCTTCATAACAGAGGCCTGCCATGTTTCTTCCCCCCGTTGAAAAACTAGACCATGAGGCCCTCAAGAATAACATGGAATGCCTGGAGCAAAAATAATCCTCCCCGTATCACACAATAGGGGAGTATGTGGACTTTGTCTCCAGCACAGTCCTGAAAAATGTGCAGATTGATAAGAATGCTGTGTACTTTATCATATAAAACAAGCACACAGGATTTTCCTGAGCAGCCGTACCATGGCTTTGACTGCATTCATCACACATGAAGAGGTAACTGAAACCATGTTCCATGTCCTAAGCAGTAATCATGATTATATGCACCAGACACAGTAGATAAGTTGTCCTAGTGCGAGTACAGCTCATTGTAAACATAAATACAATAACAGCACAGTTATATAAAGATTTATGCAGAAAACTACATTCACATGGTGTAAAAACAAGACTATTTTCTTTAATCAACTAAAGTTAGCTCAGCATATAGACTGGAAACCGGGGAGAAGAGACAGTCTATGTCAAAAAACTGGAAAATAATTAAAACTTAAAGCAGTACTTTGTGTTTTTAAAATGAAAGGTTTTAATTTAACTGGAAGCTGGTTGTTGCTTCTTATTTAATGTGCTAATCTGAAATTGGTATCACTCAATGGCCAAACAATCTTTAATACACCCGTAAATGTAATGCATCTGAAATGTTTGGGTGCTGCTTTTTAGTTGTTTAGAGTCGAGATGAGAAGAAAAGAAAAGTGACGAGCAGCTCAGAGCCAAACAATGAGAACACAGAAAGAACAGTGAATCAGTAAGTGGTCTTGTGGCCAGTGGCCTCAATAACACACATTAAATCAATGGAAGTCAGAAATCCAGTAGTAATCTTTGGATGTCTGAAAGCAGTTCCCCTATGATTACCTGTTGCATCATATGCTCATTTGTAAACAGTTTTTAGCTTTTCTCCCCAAACCAAGCAATAAACAAAACCTGGAACTACATTACTGACCAGAGCGGTTCACCAGGAGTAAGGTCCTATATAAGGCTTTTCCCACTTAATGAATATACCCATTTTAAGTATCTTGGAACAGTGACACACATAAAAATGTTCCCTGTCTAAAACGCTTACATCCTGATGGACATTTTAATTCAAGTAATCAAGAGGCTAAGATGTAAATAGGAAATCAGTCATCGGAAAAAATGTTGGTTTGGAAGATCCTTAAAGTCGGGATTATTTTTCTGGAGTTTCACTGAAGGGAGCCCAGAGAAAAAAATTCATTGTTTAGGTGATGAAAAACAAAGCAAAGACCCCGGGGACAAACACCCAAGAGCTCCTTTGACTTTAGTAAAAGTGGCTTTGAACAAAAAATTAATTTTTTATAGATACCAAAGGACTGTAGTACATCTACTAGAGATACGTGTACGTGTTTAAGGTAAAACCTTAAAGGTGAACATTGTTGCAGACTATGGACCAAAAATTTGGCCTATTTCTGTCTTTGAATTTCCCAAAGTGTAGGATAAAATATTAGGTTCATATTGTGATCACCAGACAGAGACAGACAGCCTTTGATCGTGAAATATCAGAATGCAGACCTCTGGACACTTAGTCCAAATCCACATGTTAATTTGAATTGACTCTTTCAGACAGCAGCTTGCATTGTCTGCTCAGGAGAAAAGACTTTTTTTTTTTTTTACATGCCCTATACTAATATGTTGCATATGCAGGTAAGTTTCCACTTACAGGACAGGGATAGAAAGCAGAATATTTAGACAGTGCCTGTTGTCAAAATTTTTATTAAAATCCCATTACTTTGATATCCAGAGCCCAGTGTGTGTCAGCCGCAGTATACAGACATGCTTTCCATGACACGTGCTCCTGAAGGCAGCAGATGAAGCGATGATCTCAGAAATCTCATCACATTTATCAGAGTAAGTGAACATTAGTTAAACTGGCAGCAGACGCACTGCACATTTAGATTCACCAAAGGATTTATTATCCGTGTATTAAGAAGAGAAATTTCTATGTATTTCCACTATACACCCACCTGAACAGGCTGGATCAGTCATGGAACACGGCATTCTGTTTTATTGTCTGCAAATCCACCCAGTGATTTATTGTTATGAAAAGAAACTCAAAGCCAGCAGAATTATCTGGACTCGTAGGTGTAATGTGTTTCCTCCTCTCCTCTTACCGATGTAAAATTAATCGTGTGTGGAGAGTTAAGTGGCGTTTTTATAGAATCCTAATCGGTTCCAAGATTTTTTAGTATTCATTAAAACTGAAGCAAAAATTTGTAGAGAGAGAAAACAAGCACACTCAATCCATCTCTGTTATGACAAATGAGGAGTGGGGGAAACGCCAAGCTGGATGTGAAGCCGGCCAACTAGAGGCTGAGCACCACGGGAGCCGACCAATGGCATCAATTAGCAGCGTGTTTTTTCTGGGCTTGGCTGCTGCAGACTGTTGCATGAACCAAGCCCTGCACTATTCAAATCATTATATGCACTGTAAAATCCAATCGCTTTCCTAACAAATATTATTTAGGTAACTTTACTCAGTTATCAACAATATGCACTTCTTAGTTTTCAAGTTAGATGTATTTGCAGGGTGAAGAAACCCATTTAGCTATTGTTTTTGAGTGAGCAAACAAGTACAATAGCAATAAATGAAGCACTGACACCACTACACCAGTAGGAAGCAGCAATTTACAAAAAGGTACTTGCTGGGAAAAAGGGTAGGTAAGTATTAACAGGATCAAGTAAGTATTAATGGGGTCAAAGCATCTTGGTGCAGTTCATTAACCCGGTGAATTTGACCACTGACCTTTTTCTGCCCTTGAAACATCCTCTGCTGGAAACATACTTGTGCACAGCAGAGAAGTAAAGAGAATTGGGGGAGATGGAAGGAGTAGGGGGTTAGGGGTATATCGTAATATAGCATATAAAAATAAAGGGTTGTGGTATAGTGTAGGATTCTTATATTATACATAATATTAATGCACATTCCTACATTTTGGGGAGGGGTGAGGCTAACCATCCACTACTAAAGACAAAAGGTCAAAGTAGAAAGTCATGTATAACAATGGTTTGAAATACTAAAGTTACACAAATACTAATAGTTGGCAAATTCAAGGCTAATTATAATTACATTGCTCTTAACATTTTGCCAGCTGACCTTCTGATAACTGAATTCAAACTGAGGTGGAAATGTGTTTACTTTGTGTTTGATTAAATATAACTAAATCCAACATGGGCTTTTGATCACAGGAATAAAACCAACTGTGCTGTCACTACACCATCAGTCCCCTAGTTGGAGGTGTGTGTGTGTGTGTGGGTCTCTACAAACAATGGTTATGAGGCTTAGCAAACCGTGTTGGAGTTGGAACTAATGATTTTTGAACAGTAGCCCAGTGGGTGTCAGAGAAGATGGTCTGTGCAAAATGGATGGGAGGAAATGTGATGCCACCCAGTGGGTCAATCCCAGTTGCTGTCTGTGTAGCTTGATACTGGGGAGGAGCGTGTCCTTGATAGTGTACGTGGACACTGTAACTATCCCATCACTACAGCGTCCTTAAAATCCATATACAGCAGGTCCTTTGTCTTTACCATTTCATGCAATCAACAGCGCCGTCTGTTGGAATAGCATCACTACAGGGAGGCAAGAATCTGTGTAAACTTCTGTGTAAACCTTTGGCACAGGCACAAAAATGGTGGAGCCTTTTGCTTACAATGGTGCCAAAATGGTGACCAGTTGCACACTATTTTTTGCCCCAACATTTTCACAAAATGCAGTGCAAAAACTGGGCAAATCTAGCGATTTGGTCAGGGTTGGACACAAAGACAGCAGGTTAGGTTATGGGTTAGGTACTTAACAAACATAGTTGTCTGTTGTGAGGATGTTTTGCTTTAATCCAGTTATTCACCACATAATGGCTTGACTGAAGCTCAGGTCTCCTGTGGGAAAGTCATCTACTTTGATGAGCCAACAACCATCTCAACCTCATGCTGGTAAACTTTTCAATGACCCCATGATAACAAGTTTTCCCCTGCTTGTACAAGTGACCTACCTCGTCGTAATTTACAGGAGGACAGGTGGACACAGAAACATAAATCAAGCTTCAGAATTCAGCCCAATGTGTTCAACAATACAGCAGAACATATAACAGCAGGCATCTTTTGAAGGAAAAAACACTAAGAGCCACAGTGACCTTTCTTTAGTTCCAGCTGTGGGAGAAAGATCTTCACATCAGTGGCTAATCCTCGGGGTGAAAAATAGAATAAAACCAGGAGAGATAGTTGGAAGTCAAAGAAAGCATTAATGGAGGTCACGTTTGTCCACAGGCTCATCGTTCAGTTCTGGCTATATAGGCACCACAGATAGTTGAGCATTAGCCAATTTATCTACATGTATGATGTAATGAGCCATAAATCTTTTCCAACACGGATCTGAAATGTGTTTGTTCCTTCTAGCACAGTGAAAATGTCAGTGATGGTGTTAAGCGTTCAGCCCTGTTGATAATGTTTCATCACCATTACATTTTAATAGTCCCCACTGGCTCCTGGAGGGCTTTTCAGGCCAAGGTGAAATACTGGGAGCTCTCTCAGAATGACTTAAAAAACTGAGCCGTGTTTCCACAGACTTTAGCAAATTTGAGAGGAAGGCCAGAGACGATTTTTCAGAAATTAACCTGACATGTTGATGAAGGGTTATGCTAAAAAAATGACCACCAGATTCATATTTTGACCCAGCTCTCAGCTTTGGGAAGCAATGTGTCGAGTAACACTGTCTATGAACATGGATTTACCATTTAAGAGGCGAGACTGTGCACACAAGTTAGTGTAGAGCAGACGGGAAGAAAAAGATTTAAAAATAGGCTCTGTACTCTGCAAATCGCTCTGTTTCCAGGCGTATCAAAGCTGTGGGTGAACCCAGGAGGACATTCTTCCTTTTCCACAGCTGAAGGCTTTTATTCCCTGCCACAGCCAGCCAGGCTTTAGAAGAAAATCATCAGGCAGGACTTTCCTACCTGCTGGGTGGATTTTTAGAAAAGGGTGCTGGGCCACCCCCCCCTCCCCCCCTCCCCCCCCTCCACACCCTTGAAATCTCACCTCCGCTACTTAGCACTCAAGTGGTTCTCCTTTTACACACACAGACACACACACTTTTCATTCCTCTCCCCGTGTTCACTTCCTCTCCCTCCTTTGTGTAACTGGTCTCAATGGTAGACAATGAACATCAGATGTGTGTAACTGCTGCTGGGATTAAAGGCCTGGATGCACCTGTGATGTGGGAGATGAGACAATTACACACATGACAAGATAATTAGCACGGAGAACATTGAGTCAATTTAACAACCTTGAAGATTTCCTCATAAAATGCTGGTACAGGAGTGTTTATCGGTGACAGTGGCCATGTGTGTGCCATTATCAGATGTGGCTTTGGGCTTGGTTTGAGTCCTTTCTTTTGCTGCACACGTGGGATGGGTTGAAAACCAAAAGTAACAAAAAGAGAGTTTAGCTAAAAAGTTACTGACTAAAGCAGTTACTGTATTAACCTGTATAAAAATTTGGACTGTAATTTCTGTCCAGTATATCCCTCAAACAACTCTGCTTTTCATTAAGAGAATCTGTGAAGACCGTTATTTGTTTGATCATGTAAAACATAAACAATTACAGCAAATGAGAAATTAAATGAGCACCCTGTCAGAGGTTATCAGACAGTTTCACAGCTGGGGGGCCCCATTATCAAAGCCGCGAGTTTGGAACCATTAATGACAAAATGATCCTGAGGGGAACATGTGTAACAAATTTCACTGCAATCCATCCCATAGTTATCAAGACATTTCACTCAAAATCACACGTGAACCTGATGAGGTTTTCAAAGAGATAGTAGGAATCATCCTCTGGGGACCATACATGTCTGTATAAAATCTTCCTCATATTATTTCAAAATCTTTGTTTTATTGCGCAGCTGATAAAAATTTATGATTCTCTGAGGGTCTCAAAAAGAACGCAGGGAGTTTTCAAAGACCACAGAGTGTTAGAATATCACTTTTAATGAAAAAGATCAATGCTTTAACATTTACAGCGATTTTTTTTTTTATTATATTGATATTTATTTATTTATTTGTTTGTTTTTTGTATTTTCAGATAGGAAAAGCAACATACATTTAAAAACTAAAAGTGTTAAATGGAAAATCATTTAAAGAAAAGTGTAAAAGGAAAAAATAATTCCCTTCGCATTACACCTGCACATACTGGGTGTTAGATGCAGGAATGAATAGAAGGGTATGTTTGGGAAGAACAAAATCATGCTGAAACAATCTACCAGTAATGATTCAATATGCCCCCCCCCCCACCAAAAGAAGAAGAACAAAAAACAAGCAGACCCCAACGCTATTTTTTTTTTGACTCTCTGGAGTTTCTTCTCATCTTCTAATCCTCGGTAGCAGCTCGGCAGGACACCATTGCTGTTGGGGTAAGAATGATGCTCAGCCAGTATTTTCATCGACGCATGGCCGTATCACCTCAAAGGCACACAGGGAGGAGGGGGGAGTCATCCCAGAAATAAGAGAGGACAACACATGATGTTATCCATGAAAGTACATCTACTTCAAAACATGTGTACCACATACAGCACAATAGCTTCTGCACAAAAGCAAAATGATCATCCAGTGAAAATCTAATCTTTCCCTCTGTGCTGTGATATGTCTCACCCTTTTCTCAAATGCTGTAGCTGGAGGGGGACTGTTGTTTAGGTCCATTGTGTGTTTGGGGAGTATTCCCTCTCCGTCTGTATGTCAAGTGTCAATTACATCACTCAAGATTTTCTACAGGTAATTATAGAAAACCACAATGACTTAAAGCACAAATCTACCACGGAATCCTCATCTCAGCATGACGACATCAGTCTTCAGCAATCGGTTTTAATTTCACAAGGTCCATAATAAAACAGTCACGGTCATTGTGATATTACTTTATACCCAATATTCTGCAGTTTACACCACTCCAATACCAATATTGATATTGCGGCAATGAAATGAGCTGGACACCGCTGCGTTTCATTAGGTTTTGCAACTGGAGCATGTGGATAGAATAAGCTGGGCGAAATGCTGGGAAAGGTTTGAACTCACATTTAAAAGAACGAAAACAGAGGGAGTGACAGTGAAGAGTGAGGTTTTACTGCTGAAAAGTTGGAGAAGTGACTGGGATTTCATCCAGGCTGATCGTCCTGTGTCTGAGATGGATTAAACAGCTGAGCCAGGGTGCAGCACAGTGTTGACCAGCCAAGTCCAGGACCAGGACAGGTCGAGTTGAACAGATCCACCAGAGCCTGACTCAAGGTTTCAAAGGACACCAGAGTTGCTGCGTCTCCCTCCACACTTGTAACAAAATCCCCTGATCCCTGTTATGTGGCTGTAATGCAGTAAAAATTTACAGTCACACTATGAGGTCTCAACTTGCTAATGAATGAGAAAATAGTTTATGTTATTGTGTTGACTTGAACCCCCTTATTCTATCATAAAAACTGGAAATAGGGTAAAGAGCTAGTCTGGCTGCATCCGAAGGGGAAAAAATGACAGGAAATCATGTTTTATTGCTCAAGAATTCTGTTTCATTTCTAAGATGAGGTATTTGTTTTCCTTCCATAATTTATCTCAATTTAATCTCAGCAAAAAAACAAATGAGCATATTCTCGCAGCCATGTGCCTTAAACCTGAAAGTGAAACTAAAAGGAACTTATTAGATATTACTCTTTACTTTTTCCAGCAAAGCATTAGCCAGTTACTCGCTAAACACGCAGTTTGTAATGCAGCTTTCATAATATTCTTAGATTGTTCACAGATATACAGAAATAGACGTACAGCACATGCTGTTATGCCTTCACATGTGGCATGACAGGATTACAGCACATGAATGATCACCACAGTAACAAAGAGAGGAGACCTGCAGTATGACAGAGACCAGGTCATGACAAGAGTATAAAGTGTCACTGAGACCTAAGAATGACAAGGGTATAGCGAGTGACTTTGACCTGCCAGATGATATGGCTGCTGTATACGTGAGGTGTTGATAGCCTGCAGCTACTCTGCTCCCTGTGCACACTGTTTATTCAGTGATGAATTGTGCAGAGCAGTGTAAGTGTTGAGAAGGATTGGACAATTTTGCTGATTGTTTAAATCACTATGCACAGTTAATGAGGACATTGCTTTGGGATAAAGACAGAGCGTAAAGGTTCATTCATTACTGTCACACAAATTCACATACAAAAGCCCAGAGATGTGGACTTAGACAGCCCAGCTGAGCTGGTTTGACTGGTGTGTACTTTGTGAGGTGCCTGTGATGATGACCAGTACAGCAGACTATACACTGCAGCAGCACTGGACTCTAAAGTGAGCACTCAGCCTAAAAACATGAAGATGGCTTTTTGAGCAGGGAAATAAGGTCTGCTTATTCTCAGTTTCAATGACTGGGTTCTTGTTCTCATAAACTTTCAAATGCAATAATGACCTGCAATGTATTAGTGTTTCAAGCTGTGCACCTGCACAAAGGCACATGGGCTCACATGCAGTGCTTCAAAAACGTCTGTCCTCCATGATGGCGCAAGTGTCCTGTCTCTGCCTGAAGGATATGTCATTCCCAGAGGGCTTAGGTTTGAGGCTTTCAGACACCTGTAGGAGCTTAGCTGTGAGAGTAGACAGCCTGCAGAGTGACACATGGAGCTTATGGGATTGAAGAGCAGGAAACTGCTTTATGTGAATGTGGAAACAGATTCAAACGGACATTCAGCAATCATCTGTGTTAGTGGGATTCCTAATGGGGAAGATTAGGAAAAGTCCAACAGGTGATCTGAAAGAGAAAGCTTTATTTCCATGACTAATGGGCTAAAATATATTGATGGTAGCCGGCCATAATCTGCCCATAGCTCCTGAGGGGTGATGTGAATTTGAAGCACTCAGTGTGGTTCAAATGCTTTCACTTACTGTTTTTCTGTGTTTAATGTGACCACAATAATAAGTTACCTGGGGCCTCGACAACAAACTGACACAGTAATATCACCAGAATGTTTTACCCCCACAGGTGTATGGATATGTGAGGTCTGTGGTTCTCACAGCTGTGTCAAATGAATGTAAAAAGGTTGGGTTTTCTGTGGCCAACAAACTAAAACTATTTTTAAAAGCAAAATATTGAATAAAATGGATATTACTCCAAAAAAAAAAAAAAAAAATACAAATGATCAAGAGCCAGCATCTACAGTACGAGACTCACGTGTTTGAGCCGATTCAATGGAAGAAGCACCTGGATTCTATCTGCTGTGCTTTAATGACCGATGAAATAATGTTGTAATAAACCCATAGACATATCATTTGTGGCAAAGATGACCATAACATAAAATCCAGTGATGATCCAGCCTCAATGGTAATGCAACACATTTCTCCTGATTGGACCTCTTGTCATTACCGTGTTGCTGTGTACAGAGCAGTACTGTTAACTTTATGGGCTCTTTTAGAAGACGATACATGAGCAAAGCGAAGCTGTTAATGATAAATAAATTCAAATGTAAATGGCAAATTTTCAATACAGTGTGCCAGATTGTGATAAAAGTCCATGAAGTGAACCAAACCCATTAAGCCAAACCAGCTCCTTACAGACCTGAGATACCGGACTTCTGTCCATTTTTCTAAATGTTTCAAACACAACAACTTCATGGCTATAATTACCTCCCAGTGAAACTCATATACAAACTTAGGCAGTAAAAATGATTTTAAAGGGGGTTATGTAGATCCATGCCATTGGACTGCAAGTCTTTAATAACAAAACAAAACAAATTCCATACAAAAGTATATGTACATGATGACTTACTGTACTGAACTGTATAGAGTTTATGGAAACGATCTAATATGGTTCATCTATTAGTTTTAAATACAATACTTCTCAACAGTCTGCAACCACAGTACTGAATCAGAAACAAAGTGAGCTGCTGGTATAGAGCCCATCTATGTCATGGCAGGAGAGGCAAAGCAGCTGTCCACTTCAAAACCCACACACTGCTTATGATATCAGTCAATATAAATGAGTTACAACTCATGTGACAGGGGAAAATAAAACTTAAATGGATTTCATTTGAAATGAAGCACACACAATTGAAAGAATTAAATAATGAAAAAATTGAATACCAGTGCAAGCATTCGGCACAGGGAGACAGGGGACAAAATCACTGACAATGGGATTGAGACATTTGCACATAACACTTAGACGAGAGCCTGAGTCACACATTCCAAGACACAGAATAAAATTTTTGGTCTACTGAATATGACAATCAGTCGACATTACATTGAGGTTAATAGAAAAAAGAAAGAAAAAAAAGAGAACATAGAGATGGACTGAAAAACAATTGCACTGTATCCCTGCCATGTGCTGTGAGCTCAAACCTTCCACTTTTGGGATTCTCAACTTAAGACCTGAAGAAGAGATCTCAACTCTGTGTGGAGAATGATGAGCGTGTTGAGCTGTTGAAGCAGAAGAGATGCAGCGTGTCACAGTTGGAGAGTCTTTGATTGGGCTACTGGTTCCAGATCCCACCTCACTTTGTAATAGCAAAACCCTGCTGAGTTCAAAGGTCCCTGGTGAGATTACTTGAAGCCTTTAACTGTGATTGTGTGCTTGTGGTTGCATGCTAATGTGAAGCCCTCCTACGTGCACACACATACTGCCATGCACCCTGAACAGGAAGCATGTCAACATTTGCTTGTACAATCAAAGGTGCAAGTACTGGGACAGCAGGCTCTAGGATAGAAGATGATCAACTTTGATTAAACTTACAATCTATTCTGATAACAACTCAAGAAAAGAACTACCAATAAGACACAAGCAAAAATCTTTCTTGTTCAAGTGAAACTTGAGGTATAGGGATAAGGAAAGGAGTTTGGAGCTGATGCACTCAAAAACTTGGTGTCCCAAGGCTGCACTCTGGGTGTGGATGTTAAAAGTGATTGAGAGATGATGACGTTAGGGATTTTTTTGCAGTATTGATTACAAATGAAGTGTAACCAACATGCTAATGATACAGTAATAATTTAATTTTACAGTAACGATCCTTGGCATGGAACAACAGACAACATTAACTGTCAGTTAAATCCCAGTAATATTGTGATTGATGCTAGCATCAAAAATGTGAGTTGAGCTTACTGTTCCAGTACTCCCACTTTTAAAGGTACTTCATTTGAAAGGTTATTATGGAAATATTTATAATAAGTGCAAATTGGTCGTTATTTCAGAAAAGCTTCTATGATTTTTGATGCTGTGGTTAGGCAAAGAGATCCACACCATTGTCCTCTCAGTTCATCTTCCTGTCTTGCATTTGTCCAATCCTCCTGTGCAACTTCTTTTGTGCCCCTCTCGCTCTCTCCTTAGATTCTCTCACTTATCAGAGTTCTTGCGTGGTCTTCGAAAGCTGGACATGTTCTCATTTAGTGCATAGATGCGCCTAGAGAACTCTTCAAAACCAGCCACGTCCAGCTCACCCAGCACCTGTTCGTCACACTCCACAGCTACTGCGTGGTCCACTGGGATGCAGCGATAGTCTTCCAGTCGGGCCCCATCTGCTAGCCCTAACCCTATCCCTAATCCCATGCCCAGGCCTAAACCGGTGGCTTCTGTGCCCATTATTTCCTCAGCTTGCTCCACAGAGCAGCGCAGTTCTGGGACAAGGTCAACAGGTGCTGGTCCTGGAACCAAAGAGCCATTCATGGTGCCTGCGTGCTGAACAGTGGCCACTGTTTCCTCGCCAGTTTCCTGCACTGTCAAAGAGTTAGTTGCCGCTGTGCCGCTCCATAGTTGCTCTTCAGTCTCTTCTTTATCCACTTCAATCTCACGGTCAGAGCTTCTGCATCGCTCCACCTCCACTGCCGCCTCCCCATCCTGCTCCTTGTCTTCTTTCTGTTCTACCTCCTCACTAGCCTTTGTATCCTTGACCAGGTTAAGTGAGGCCATGCTGGCATCAAGAGAGGAGGACATATGTTTGGGTGAAGGCGAGGGTGGTGACACGCCAACTGGGAGCTGCTCTTCACCCATGGGTCTGTTATAACTGGGTGGAGCGTTATGCTTGTACTTCAGCTCATCTGTGTCTGAGCTCGCCCTTTTCCTCAGGCCTCGGTCTGGGGAACTAATGTGGCAGCCTATCTCCGAGGCAGCAGACACGCTGAGCTGGGACTTGGTCGGCACCGGAATGGAGCTAGATACATGGTGTCGGTCACTGTGAGGAAGAAAAAGAGAGACATTAAATGAGAAAGAACAAAATGATGAAAGCTTTAGACTGTAATCAATTTATTAGAGTAGGATTATTCTCTAAAGCCAACTTGAATGGAAATGTTCCAAGGGGGGGCAAAAAAGAGACCTCAGGTCCTTTTTGGAACTGGTTCTCCATTGATCACATCATCAACCCTCCAACCAAGGCAACCAGCTCTTTTCCCCTGATGCAGGAGAAAGACAGCTGCAGCTCTTTGTAAATCACGCCACCTTACAACATTCCAAAAACATTTGTGCTGCCTGTGAGACTACAGTTACGTTCTGCTGAGTCGAAGAGCGCAGTAGGCGTCCACCCAAGTATGTCAGACATTCTCCTTCATAACAGATAACAGACTCTGGATCTGGGACACCCCGCCCTGCGCCAGTACTAGAGCCATAAATTTACTTAAATGGGGGCCTCACCGCCTCTTCCAAGAGCTAAGGCCATGTATAATTCACAGGACTACTTAGAGGTCTGCTTAACGTGACCAGTCCTCTATCTCAGGAGCTGAGGCACTGTATTGTTGAGGTCAAAGGTTAAGAAGAGCCTCCCTGTACTCTTTGGAGATTTACATCTGTTGGTTTAAAAGTTGAGGACAAATCTCGACTTGTTCAGCTGGACATGCAGCCATAATAGATGAGCTTGTAAATTATCTTTCCTTCTCAGCACTTGCTAAGGAGGTCTTACTTAAAACAGCAGCACTTACAAATCAGTGATGAGAGTGATGAGAGTGCTGGTTGACACGCGCACGTATTGTGTACTAGTTTGCAGTCTGATGGATAGTTGCAACACCAAGCGCAGGAGAACATGTAAAAAGGACGCAACCTTGACCCATGCAGGCACCCTGCTGAGGTGGTCCTGACAGGGTTCACCAGCAGGACAATCTGTTGAGACATGTGCATAGGCCTGTCTAGTTTTAAGACAAACTTCAAAGTGCCTGTTATATTAAATGAGAACCATCCACTGTCAGATGGTACTTACTGTATATAACTGCTTATGGTAACAACCTGTAAATACTATGGCTAACACTTAAGCTAATTGGAGGCACACAGATGTATATGTTATACAGTCAACTTGGGTCAGGGTTAAGACAATAAAGACATCGCATAAAGACCTGAGAGAAAGAACAAGAGATGGACTGTGCTGTACTTGGCAGTACATGTCCATCAAAACATGTCATTTAAAAAAAAAAATAAAAATAAGGCTTTGGCCTACTCTTCGCTAACAAGCATATGGTTAACTCTGCAACAAAGCATTGATTTGCAATGTCTGACACTTATCTGCGACTTTCCATATGGAACCATGATGGGCTTTCTAAATGTCAGTCTAAAAATTCCAAACCTGATTTGGTGGAAAGGAAAAAAGACAGATATCATGAGAAATAAATTAACATTTAAGTAAGTGGAAAATATTGAAACACAATACAGGTTAGGAAACAGGACACAACCGGTGCTCAGTGAAAAGTTTAAAGTTTCCATGCATCATTTATAGGCTAATAAGTGACTACCACTTTTTTTTTAACTTGGACTAAGCGATGCCCCTCTGGCAATGCTTGATTAGATGGCTTTAATTTTAATTATTATCAGTCAGTTTCTTCCATTCTTCCCTCCATCTGCTTCTCTCATATAATCCATTTTCCCTTATTTGAAAAGGTCATCTATGCCACAAACAAATGTATAAATGACACTGGCACAAAATCACCCCCCCCCTTTTGTTTCTGTATGATGAGGACTGTCTTTAGGCAGTGTTATTTTGTTTCACTCGGTGTGTTGGTTCAGCCTGCATTTGTTCTATTATTTGTGTCATACAGTGCTGTAGCTTTATGAGTACCTGGGGAGATGGGGTGTGTCACTGACAACTTTAGCCCAACAAACCTCTAACGGTCATAACGTTTTTTTTTTTTACATTTTAACTGTTACACTGATGACATGTTTTTAATGCAGGTAATTAGGCTACAAATATAGCAACCGTAACCATGTGTGCTGGGAAGAAAATACTGCTGAAAACATTTCCTAAAGTTGTTTAGAAATGCTGGAACTCATACAATGTCGCTACAGAATAAGCACAAAAACTCACACTGCATGAGCTAACTTTGCCTCTTGTTACCATTCTTAGTGCACTGCATTAGATTTTTTTATATTCCTAATAAACATTTACTGTTGCCTTTCTGAATCGGTCCTACCCTCATATTAATCATTTGTGCAGGTAGTGTTTCTTTTTTTTTTAAGCAGGATTGCATTGTCCCCAGAGTTTAAATTTTGACTTAGTACCATAAACATTGTGAATATTGCCAGTGCTTAACATCATGTTAATGAGGGCACGACAGCATGCTAAAGGCAGAATTTTATCACTGTGCCATCATATAACCTCACAGAGCTCTTAGCATAACTATAGACCAATGACTGGGTTTAAATATCCGTTGAAGTAGAAGTGGCTCAGGCCTCTCATCAGGCTTAGGGATTTTAATAAAGTTACTTTATGCAGTAACTTGCTATTCAATTTTGGAAGAACAGCAATAGAGAATGTGAAGTCGCATCCTGCCATGTCATCTGTTGGGAGATGCGGCCACTTCCTTGTGAAATACTGTATGCACTTTATTTAGCTGTTCCATCTACAGTGGTTAGTGTGGGTCACCTGCATATCTTTTTGTTTTGCAAAAAAGCTGTTTAAAATCAATAAAACTTGGTGGAGATGGGATTAGATAAAAATGAGTAAAAAGGACCCTACCTAGAGCAATGAAATACCAATAGCAAGCAATAATATTTAGAAAAACTAATAATTATCAAGGCAATGAAATCTGCTGATTCAAGAGGTTTTCTCACAAAGGTAAGGCAGCAGCAGTAACCTACTGTGGCTACACTTTCCAGAATCACAAGAGAAATTCAGAACTAAGACAACAACAAATTTCTCTCATCTAATGTCTTCTTTTTCTTTTTCATTCACCTCTGTTTGCCCTTAACAAGCAGTTATTGGGGACACAAACCCTCACGGAAAAAAGAACAAACAAGAATTTAACTGGGAACTGCGTTGCACTGTGTTACACTTTCAGTGTAGACACTGTGTAACGCATTCATAATACGCAAAGTGAATTCATCATAGCACCCCGATATACCATACTTGCAGAAAAAAGGCCTGGAATGTATAATAAGCAGGTATGTAATAGTCCAACAGTAAGTTTTAAAAAGTCATTGGGCCCCACTCTGCTACATTATTCTGCCGGCAACTTCACAGCATACTGTAAATGGTGCTAAGAGGCCTCTGTCTAAATCGTCATGTAGAAGACTTGATATGTTGAGCCAGAAATAGGCTTCACTCCTCAAAAGCTTCTTGCCTGCTCTCTTCCTTTCCACTGCTAATATCAAACCTGGCATACTTCAGCTCGACTCAGGAATTCGGTAAGCCAGGTCCAATCCCCTAAACAGGCTTAACAACATGTCCTTCTTCATATCCAAATCCTGCTGAGGAGCCGTGATTTTGGTCCAAAACAAACAATGGCAGATAAGATTTGGTTGTTTGATGTGGTTTAGGGAAATCCCTGTGAAACAACAAGAGCAAACATTACTAAAAATTTGATATGCACTATGGTGGAAGTTTTCTTTTTGTTCTAAACAGACTTTACTGACTGCCCAGTCTTTGAAAAGAGGGAATCACCACATCACCGCATGAGCAAGATAATCAAGAAGCTGACAACACACTTACACTGCTTAACAGTCCATTATTAGATGTGTACCACATGTCAATACACTGACATAAGAAATAGATATAAATAGATATAAATAGCAATAATTATTTCCTCCAAAACATAACAACTTGTTTATTCTTTTTAGGCAGACCAAGGCTGGCTGTTTCCTCTGCGTATACTATTAAAGTTATATTATATCCTGCTATATTGTATATCATTTTAGAAATTTTCGAAGATTTAAGGACTTATTTAAGGATTTATCTCCATCCTGCCATATATCCATTTTCAGCAGCTTATCCAAAGTTGGGCTGTGATGGAAGTAGGCTAAGCAAAGAACAATGTTTTCCAGCTCTGTCTGGGGAATTTCAAGGCCTTCTAAAGGCAGATGAGATGTATAATTTCTCCAGCATGTTCTGGGTCTTTCCCAGAAACTCATTTCTGCTGCATGCATTTGTGATCTGAAAGTTGTAGATGGGCTTGTGTGTCCCTGTGATTCCGGGAGCTGTGTAGTCAGAGGTGAAAGTCCCTAGTAGGGTCTCTCAACCCCAAAAGAGCTGCACTGAGCCACCTCTGTGCCCACCATCTGCAGGGAGAGACACTGGGTTTGGGTGCTATGTCAACTAACTGCTAGGCAAGGTTGGGGACCTACAGTAGGCTGTTGATCTCTGCCTTTTAAATGTAAACCTTTATTTTGACAATAAATACACTATTGTGGTATAGCAAGTTTTTTGTGTTCGGTTAAATAATGGTTTGGATGAAAGAGGGAGAATTGAATTGAAATTGAATGGAAATAGCCGTAGCCCTGCTCCCAGGGTCTTGAGTGGGATTAAGGTCCTGTGAACCTTTTTATTCCCAAGTGGTGCTAGAAGAACCAATGTACTTTTGCAAAGGATCACATAAATGGGGAAAAAGGAAATATGCCTGATTTATCCTGCTAATCATCATCCATTATTGGAGATATACTAAATACAAAAGGGATCTGTCAAGCTTAATGTACCTTGCAAATTTATGGTATATACATTTTAAATATTACCCTTTTAGCTTTTATTGACGAGGTTGACATTGACTAAATATCAATCCTTTGGGTTTATCATGTAACATCATGTGCAGTAACACAAGACGGTGGGTGGTGGGTTGATGGTGGTTTGGGTCTTTGGGGGGGTTTAAATCCTCCATCTGAAGTGTTCCATTTGCCTGGTCAGGCGCTCTGCCACACCTTGCCTGCCTCTGTGTACGTAGCCCTGCTCCCAGGCACCCGAGTGGGATTAAGGTCCTGTGAACCTTTGCCAGGCCCTTAAACGGATGTGGAGCGGCAAATGGGAGCATGTTGAATGTGTCTGCTTTGATCTCAGCGAACTGCAGTTCCCAAAGCACTGGTCTTTGGTACTGTCTCTGTCTCCCTCTTGGTAATAGATCCACCTTTTTTCCTGTTGTTTCTAATCCTTCAGAAAGATTAAAAAAAGAAGAAAAGACAATTTTTTCCATTTTTCAGCAAAGCTGGACTTATATATAGTGACATGTTATGATGTGTTTCTAAGACAGCGCTGTTTGGAAATGTGTAGAGATATGATCAGCAGCTTGCCAGAAGAGCATCATATAGCACACTGTACAAAAAACATTCCTGAACTCCTGCACTGCAGATTTTCCAATGGTTCTCATTTCCAAGATTCTCTTGGTCTTTACACTTTGCATGCTGAACTATTGTTGTATGAATGAAGTAGCCTTTCCAAATATTTTCTAGAAACAGTCCCCTTGGTCATATCCACATTGTCCCAGTATGGATGCATGGGAGGTAGAGAGGTAGACGTAGAGCAAGAGAGAGAGAGGTGGCAAGAAGGGACAGAGGTAGCACATTAACCTCTCTCACACAGAATAATCACCTGCAGCAGCCATGCAGCATTTTTATACATCCATATTTCATAATCTGGGTCCCAGTGCTGGAAACTGTATCTGAATTTAGGGTTTTTCAAAATAGTGGGAAACAAAAACTGGATCTGATATGGGGGGGGGTCATTGTGGACGGGTGGTGGTGCAACAGTGTGTGAGGGAAAATCAGCACATATTCTCTATATTACTGGGCACTTTGAAACAGGCACCTCTTCACCCTCAGTGAAGGCTTTAAGTTTGCCTAGAAGTACATAGGTCACGATATCAAATTATGACAACGATGAGGATACCTGCCAAAATATCTCGATACAGATACTAAAATAATATCATGGCATAAAACTAAACTCTCAACTAGAAAACATGCTCAGTGAAGAGCACTGTCACAAACGAGGTGTTCTAAGCATTTGCATTCAGTCTACTTTAATTTTCCACAGCTTGTGCAAGCTACTCCTTGTTTTGAGCTTCATCACCATGAAGTGCTTATAGCCACAGCATTTATGTTTATTTTTATGCTCAATTAAATTATAGGTTATGTTTGTTAATAGTTTTATTTTTCCCAGTATTTATTAGTGTTTTTAAATCTCACTTAAGCTTTTATAGGGTTAAATTTATATATGCAGCAGCTATTACTTGAACTATGCTTAATAAGAGTCATGGGACATCTTTGGTGGCGGTCTGCACTCTAATGAATGCATTTTTTTAGTCATAGAAATTATTATTGACAAAAATGTATATGGCAAGATTATGAAGAGATGGTGACACAACCCATTTTTGGGGGGGTTCTTTTAACATTGGCTAGTTCAAGTACTTCCAGTTCACTGTTCGGTTCTCTTGTCCCGTTTGAAACGTGTTTATTGTAATTAGGTGAAAACATGCAATTTAAAAAAATCTAAATTCACTGGGGATAAAGCTTTGCACATTGCAGCAATAACCTGATGAAAGTGGCATGGATTAAGCACTGATTTCAGCTTTCACTCAGTTTTGAAAATGGCAAGACTGGTCTGCTGTGGTCAGTGATGGTGGATGAAACAGCAACTGTGTGCAAGCACTGTACAACTCATTAGGTTTTCAACCAGATGTTTGTGACACCCTGGTGGTGCATGGAGGCACTGCAGGTGGTCCCTGATCAAACTCTCAGGAATGTAGTAGTGTCAGTGGGAATATTTGTTTGTTTTGTTTTTTTTACAATTTATTTTTTTAAATCACCTTTACATGTATTATTTAGTTTGTGAATAAAACAATTTATGCAAATATATAAAATGCAGAAAAGCTTAGGTGACTTACTCTCATTTGTTCTATAATTTAATAGGCGTCCTTGTCTCTCTCTGTCTCTCCTTTTTTCACTTGCTCAGTGTGTCTCACGTTTAGTTTTCCTCTGCTTCCTTTAGTGATAATGGTATGACCTTACAGCAGCCCCCCTGCCAAAATTCCCAAATACATATAAAGACTGTGTCTGTTCGACGACCAAGTAAATTACATAAACCAAAAATGAACACAAGTGAAGTTAATCATGATAACTTAATAAAAGTTAAGACTACTACAGAACATAACCCCCAAACATTTAAATGTGGATTATTAAATATCAGATCTCTTTCGCTAAAACTTTGTTAGTAAATGACTTAATAAGCGATCGTCAATTTCATTTATTTTGTCTTACTGAAACTTTGCAGCACGAACAATATGTCAATCAAATGAAAATGTTTTGAACAAATTTAGGGTTCTTTCATCATTCCCTTCACCATGTGTCAATACAAAAGAGAGTAGCCACTGTTACTTTACTCCTGTACAAGTTGATTATCTTGTTGATAATTCTGCAGCCTCACTACGTACAATACGTGATACTTTTCCCCCTTTGAAAAACAAGGCAAACTCACAAGCTCGCAACTTAAATCACGCAACAAGAAAGTTAGAAAGGAAGTGGCATTACACCTGGCTTGGAAAAGGTTTTAAAATGGAGAAAAAACTCCTCCGTAAAGCCAGAACAGCATATTATTCATCACTAATAGAGGACAATAAGTGGTTTCTTATCAACACTGTAGCCAGGCTGACTAAGAGCCATATTTCTGTTGAGCCTAGTAATCCCATAACTCTGAGCAGCAATGACTTCATGACTTTTATGAATAAAATTGTAGCTATTAGAGAATAAATCCTCCCCCCAAAATATAATTAATAGATCTTCATGCACATCAGTACTAGAATCATCAATAAGGCCCCAATCCCTCTTAGACTGCTTTTTACCCATTGACCTCATTAAGCTACTGTAATTCCCTACTTTCAGGATGCCCCAGTTACTCCCTAAAGACCCTGCAATTAATCCAAAATGCTGCAGCAACAGTGCTGACTTGAAATAGCAAGACAGATTATATTTCACCTTCACTAGCTTCTCTCCATTGGCTTCCCATAAAATCTAGAATAGAATTTCAAACCCTGCTTCTTAAATATAAAGCTGTAAATGGTCAGGCTCCATCATATATAAAAGACCTCATAGTTCCATATCCCAGTAGACCAGTTCGGTCTCAAAATGCAGGCCTACTTGTGGTTCCCAGAATTTCCAAAGTTAGAATGGGAGGCAGAGCCTTTAGCTATCAAGCTCCTCTCCTGAACCAGCTCCCAGTTCAGATTCAGGAAGCAGACACCCTCTCCACTTTTAAGACCAGGCTTAAAACCTTCCTCTTTGATAAAGCTTATACTTAATTATAGTTAAGCTGCTATAGGCTTAGACTGCTGGGGGAACCATCCCCCGATGCACTGAGCTCCTTCCCTCCTCTCATCCCTCTCTCCTCTTCTACTACTACTAACCTGCCCAATGTTTTGATGTTGCTCTTTTCTTTTCTTTCTCCACTTTCCACTCACCCCAACCGGTGAAGGCATATGGCCTCCCACCCTGAGCCTGGTTCTGCTGGGGGTTTTCTTCATTAGACAGAGTTTTTCCTCTCCACTGTCACCTGATGTTTGTTGTGAATTGGTGCAATATAAATAAAATTGACTTAAATTTAATTGAATCACCCAGAGGAGTTTGTCATCATTAGATTATGTCATCTGGGGGAGCTGTGAAACAGCAGGTTGACCATGATTGCAAACTCCAAAGTATGAGCACACAACAACATAATCTGAACTGAAGTCTCCTTTCAAGTGATGTCATCTGGAGGAATTTTTTAATCTAGAAGTAAAGAGATATTTTCATATGGGGAAGTCAGAGGGAAGTTTAATTCCCTCTGGCATTTATCTACATGTACTACCGAAATTAAAACCAAAAGAAGCAAGTTCAAAATCAGTGAAGGCGTCCTTCAAATGCCCTACTTTTATGATATATCACTGTAGCATGAACAAATATCTTTAACTTTTAGTGAATATTGTACGCTCCTATCCTGACCTTTAAGGCAAACAGTTGTTAACCTTGTAGCCAAATCAATGAAACGCATATTGACTTTGCCAACGCCGCCCTTGCTTACCAAAAATATACCAAACCAATAAATGTGACTCCAGAAGTGTGATCTGAACCTTACTGTGAACTTTGCCAATTGTTTCACCCCTACATTATGATAAAAATGTACTTAATAATCCAAAATGCCCTATTTTTCAGGAGCTACTTGATCTACATATTGGAAGCTGTGGTTAAAAATATTCAGTTCAGCTTAAATTATTAACATGATTTCAATCAAATAAGTAACTGTAACTGACATGATGGAATCTTCTGGAGTCAAGATGTAAACCTGCGCTGAATTGTCTTAAGCTAGAAAAGTTATAAAAAATTATAAATTGCCATCAGGTAATTTTACAGGTTTCATAGCTGCTTCACATTTGTAGTAAAGAAATGAGATTTGTGCAAATCTCTGTTGCAAAACTCACTTTTAGATCACTGTCTAAACTACCAGCCCTGGTCCGAGTCCTCCCCATGAACAGAAATACATGTTTACAAGCCGAAGTGATTACTGGACCAAATGTCAGAAACCAAACAATGATGTCGATAAGCAATATTACAAGATTTTAAACACATATGGCTCTGCATTTTATTCACCGACACGCTGAAAAGTCACTTGATGGTGACAGTTTGATGTAATCCCAGCGTTCTTACCAACCACAAATGAGGAAAAAAAAACATAAAACATTGCAAAGTTTTGGCAAACAAGTGAGTTTCATACTATTTTGTAGTGCTTTTTCTTATCCTTGCTTCCTCAAACATCCCCTTTGTGTCAAGTCCACCCTGTTTAGGAAAGCTAAGAATACCCATGGACATATTACCAGAATGCTGTAGCGCATTAGGCAGTTCTCAAAATACATAAGTCTGTAGGACAGGACTCCACAGTTCCATATTGCAGAATTAAAAAATGTGGTCATGCTGTGGGTATGATAAAGAAGCCAAACACATTATTACTAATTAGTGTACTTTAAAAAGTGATTTTGAAATGGTTATGTTACATATTGAGGCATTGAGATGTTTCTTATCATCTCAATGGTAGATCTCCACATTGCATCACAATATGGATGAATAAATTTAAATGCACTACATACGTTTTTTTAAGCTGCTTAAATAAGTCTTAATTCTGTTGTGAGGACTCCTGACTCAGCACACAACAGCTTTTGTTCCTGTCTTGTTGTCAAACAGCAGCGTCACTCTGGAAAAGTTAGATTTCTACCAAAACGTCCATAAACGTGTACACACAAATAAACATAGCTTCAGGGTAAGTGCTTTCATCTCCTCTATCTTTGGGCCCTTCCACTTCTCATTTAGGAGTAGAAGGGCGATGGAGGATTGATTTGAGAGCTCTGGCTTTTCATGGCTTCTTTCCTTTCAAAACAAGAGATTATTCAATTAATGTGTGTAATACACATTTCCCCCTCGCTGACCCTGGGAGAGGGGTAGAGATCAAAGACAGCATTCTCTTTTATAGGACCATGGAGCTGAAGCCTATAGTAGACCAACTCCCAGGTTTTAGTAAAGGGTTACTTACAGGCCATAAGTCTGTAGAAGGAGAGAGGCAGAGATCTAATCATTCCACTTTACCAGGACATTTAATGGGCTACTCAAAATCTCATCGGCAGCTGTTTTTCTAAATGTGGAGCTACTAATGATGGGCAGAGGTAAAGGCCCAGGTTAAGGTTAAAAAGGCCAAATATAGCATTTCTAACTTTTACCTGAGACACTGAGTCAAATTGAACAAATTGAACTCTTCCACTCAATGTTACAGATCAGCAGTCTTACTACAAAGTTATCATAGAAATAATTATGTCACTAACTTGATACCAATCCTATACCTTTAGTGTAGTGTATGAACAAGATGATGTTTATGCCTGGATGTTAGATATAAAAAAAAGTACATTTAGTGAGAAGTAATTTCACAGAATGTTTAGTTTACTGACCAAACTCTCATAACTGTAGTGTTAGAGAGATGTGATAAATTGCAAAAAAAAATGCCCAAGTTATAAACCAATCCCACTTGTGAGCTATTATTTTGAGCTGTCTATTTAATATCATTTTTCCAGAATGCATCTTTCAGTTTGCGTTCTGGGTCAGGATTGTGGTGTGTTAGAATTTGATTTAATGTTGTCTGTTATGTCGGTGGGTGGTTTGACCCCTGTTTTGATTAAGCTGAGAATAAATAAATGAAATAAAATCATTATTAATAAAAAAAAAAAAAAAAAAAGATGGCTATTTTAACACAAGATCAAGATGACACAAATGACTCCAGACAGGGCAAGCAGTTGAGTTAAAGGCTAATTTAAAAAGAGAGGTTGTTAACATAGTGATACCGCCTCATTTCAAATAGGAGTTTAACTGAAAAAGAAGTCAGAAAACAGCATTTTCTATCACCGTAGAGGTAACATATGTGAGCAATGCTTCCAAAATAAGTCAGAGGTGGAGAAGAATCTAAACGGGTTTCTTAAGTGCAGGTCAATTTGTTCCGCGATTGCCCAAGAAAGCTGGTTTCTCTTAGAAACTTGGTTACTTAAGTGCATATAAATGCAGTAAGTTTCTTGCTGCATAATGAAGCTCTTCCAACTTACTTTTAATGCAATTCTCTATACATTGGCAGACAAAATATTTCTATGTACAACCCCAATTCCAAAAAAGTTGGAAGGTTGAGTCAAATGTAAATAAAAACAAAATGCTTGAGATTTGCAAAATGATTTGCAAATCTCATCAACCCATATTTTATTTCCAATAGAACATAAACAACATATCACATGTTGAAACTGAAAAATTTGAACATTTCATGGAAAATATTAGCTCATTTCGATTTTTATGGCAGCAACGCATCTCAAAAAAAGAGGGTGATGTTTACCATTGTGTAGCATCCCCTCTTAACAGCTGTCTGTAAACATCTGGGAAGTGAGGAGACCAGTTTCAAGAGATTTAGAAAAGTAATGTTGTCCCACTTTTTGGGTGTCCATGGTTTCCAAAAAGAACTTCAAATTTTAATTCATCTGAGCATAGAACATTTCTCCATTTTGCCCAAAACTATTTTAAGCTTTGGCCCAGAGAACAGGGTGATGTTTCTGGATCGTCACTTATGACTTCTTCTTTGCATGATGCTGCTTTAACTTACATTTGTGGGTTGCACAGTGAACTGTGTTCACAGACAGTGATTTCTTGAAGCGTTTTTGAGCTCAGAGCTGCTTGAGGGCCCAGAAATCACATGCATGGAGTTTTGACCTTCGGTATTGTCCCTTGTGCACAGAAATTCCTCCTGATTCTCTGAATATTTTGATGATATAATATACTGTAGATGGTGGGATCGTCAATGTCACAGATTGGTAAACCTCTGCCCATCTTTACATTTGAGAAGCTCTGCGTCTCGGAAATGCTCCTTTTATACCCAGTCATGTTACTGACTTGTTGTCAATTAACCTAATTAGTTGTCAAATGCTCCTCCATTCGTTTTTGATTTGCGGCAATTACTTTTCCAGCCTTTTGTTGCCCCTCTTCGATGAAATGGAAACATTTCTCAGTTTCAACATCTAGCGTGTTGTTTATGTTCTATTGTGAATAAAATGTGGGTTGATAGTATTTGCAGATCATTGCATTGTGTTATTATTATTTACACCGTAACCATGCTTTGCAGATCAGCTTGTATGGTTTGGATCAAGAACAAATCTATTCTTCCACCACACTTTGGCCTTTCCATCACTTTCGTAGATGTTAATCTTGTTAATCTCTGTACGTTTCTGCAAATTCCAAGCTGGTTTTCATGTTAATTGATCATATTTTAACAACAGTCTTTTTGGATTTTGCCAAATAAAAGCTAAATCCAAGAGTAGGCATTTAGAACTATCTTACAGGACACACCTGGGTAAATATGGTCATATGCAAAAGTTAGTACCCTCTCTTTACATTCTATGTTTTAAAGGTGTAAAAACAGGAAACATCATGTGATCATAGTGGGTCATGATGTTAGTCAAGTACAACCCCAGACGAACAACAACATATAACTTTGTTCAAAATGCCATTATTTACTTTAACACCAAACAGAATAAAACATGTTGGCAATACTAAGTAAGCCATTACTGTTTCAATGGGATTTAAAAGGGTAAGTTAATCCCAGGTGATGCTAATCATCAACCATTGAATAATTGATTATTAGCAGGTGTGCAGACCTCTATAAAAGCAGAGGTTTTGGCAGTTTGCTGGTCTGGGCCATTCAGGTTTTATAAGTCAACGCAAACAGGGAAAGAAATAAGCAATGGCCTTGGACAAGCAATTATTGCTTGTCCAAGGCTATATCAATCTGGAAAGGTTTATAAAACTATTTCCAAACTATTTAAAGTTCAACATTCTACAAGATTATTCACATACAGTAGCATTCAGGGCAGTTGCCAATCTTCCCAGGAGAGGATGTCCTAGCACATTCACGGGTCAGACCACGCAATGCTCAGAGAAATAAAAACAAACAAAAACAAAACAAAAAAAAACCAGGTGCTCCCTCTCAGGCCCTACAAGCCTCACTGAGCATGTAAATGGTTTTCCATGACAGCTGAACAAGTACAGATTGTTTGGAAGGGTTGCCCGGAGAAAGCCTCTTCTGTCTAAGGAAAAAACATAAAGCACAACTGAGTTTTGCAAAACTACATCTTAACAAACCAAGACTTCTGAAACATTGTCCTATGGACGGATGAGACCAAAGTGGAGTTGTCCAGCCATGTTTGGCTAAAACCGAATGGCGTATTTCAGCCAAGACATCTCAAAATCACTACCAAGCCCGGCAGTGGACGGTTGATCATTTGGGCTTGTTTTACAGCCACAGGACCTGGATACCTTGAAGTCCTTGACTGGACCATGAATGCTCTATACCAGAGTATTGTAGAGGCAAGGCCATCTGTCCGATAGCTAAAGCTCATTCAAACTTGAGTCATGTCACAGGACATTTGTCCAAAGCAGACGTGTAAATCTACATCAGAATGGCTGAAAAATAAACGTTAAAATAATAATAAAGGTTAAGGTTTTGAAACAGCCTAGTCAAAGCCCAGACCTCAACCCAATTAAAGCGCTGTGGCAGGACCTTAAGAGCATAAGCAAATGCCCAAAATCCTCAATGCCCAAAATTTTATTTTTTCAACAGGGAGAAAAAATAAAAAAATTCAATATGTTGTTGCTTGTACGAGGATTTATTTGCCTAATTCTTAAGACCCACTGCAATCAGATTATGTTTTTACGCATTGGCTAGCTCCTTGCAGGGCAGCTCTGCTGTCATTGGTGTGTGGGTGTATAGGTGAATAAAGCCCCTTTCAGACATGCACTGGAATTCAGACATTTTCGAGACTTTCTCTGGGGTGGGTGTATGTGTGAACGCAAACACCCATGTCTGTTGGCCCTGACATTATCCGGAATATACCCAGCCAGCTCCCTAGTGCAAAGTCCGGATTATCTCCACCCGAGCTCATTTTTGAATAGAGGAGGTAATACTCCAGAGGATTCACCATGAGTAAGTGGATTTGTTGATGTCATCCATTTCTTGAGACTGCCACAAAACCAGGCAAATACAAACAACCGAAGGTGAAGAACTAACGCAACTGCAACATCGAACGGGAATGACAACAAAATTTGTGAACTTCTGTCGGTAAGGGCAGACCTGGAAAACATTAAACAAATACAAGGACTAGCATCAGATTCTGTGTTATATGACCAGACTATAAAGCAAAACACTGTGATTTCCAAAGCTTTGTTTTTGCATCATGTCCCGCCCTGCACAAGTGAGAACGCATCTCGCACTGTCTATCTCCCGATGTTGGTTACATGTCTGAAAGGGAAACTCCAGGGAATGTGAGGACCATATCCTCCTGACATTCTTTTAGAGTTCATGTCTGAAACTGGCTTAAGAAGAAACATTGTTAAGTGCTTTGTCTGGTAAGGTAGAAAAGCTCTTTAAGTGCAGACTCGTCCATATCAGTCTTCTGATCCTTAACCCAAATGTCTACAGGTAAAACCAATGAATTTGCCTCAACATTCATATACTGTACTTCAACATCTGCCAGGATTTTATGGCCTTCGATGAAACATTTGGTATCTAAAGTGTCTTTTTAATTCTTACCATCGGACCAGCAGGCCATGTTCCAGAAAGTTTTTCAGATTGGGTAGTGTCTGCTGCAGGTCTGGGGTGGTCAAGCCATGTTGATATCTCAGCTGCAAAAAAAGAGAATAGTTGCTGTATCATTCACCGCAAACAACCTCCAAAATTGTACAGAACCACAATATTGTGTGTATTAGTCCAGTGGAGACCATGAAGTATGAAGAATTTCCATGTTCGAATGCCATCTGGAGAAGAAGAAATATCACCTACAGGAGAGGTCTGAAGTCTACATACTTTGACCGTGACACATTTCTACTCCCCCTCACTCTTGGGACAATTAATCATCTGGACACACAATGGGCATCCTTCCCTTATAACAGGCATGTGCACTAATATGTAAGGTGTGTGGAAAGATATGAGACTGGCAAGAAATGTGTACTTAAAACCTCTGGAAATAATGAGGCAACAGAGCACTTTAGATACACTATTACATACTCCCATGGTCTTTATCTATCTCTCTTTAGTAGACCCACATCTAAATTTGGCTTTGAATATTCCCGCTTTATACCACAGTACTATATTATAGGTGATAACATCGCCTCTGCTGAAAAAAAACTCACAAGGCCACCTATAAACTTCAACTCTGGTGCCAGAAATAGTTCTTCCAACAGTTGAGTGATGTTGCGGCAAGTCAACTCTTGTCCCAAAGAGTTTATTTAACCTATATTACTGAACAGCAGAGGAGCATCATGCCGCACGTCCAGCATATATCTCAGAGGCCCCTCTGTCACACACACTGGCTGCACAAGCTGACATCTGTTTTCTTTCCACTTTGGTGCTACGACAACCACTCTACTTTTCAGACAAACACAGACACATGCAAACACACATACACTTGCAGCTGCATGTTAATAAATAGATATCATAGAAATCTTTTTTAAATTTGGAGATTAGTTTAAGTTAGTTAATAAGTTAGTTCATAAGTAGTAAATCCAAGCTACCAGAGACCATCAAAGCACAGCCATACAAGTTTTATATGGCAAACTGTATAATATTCTCTCAGGACACTGCACATACCAGCTTTTGTAAAGATTAATGGCCAGTAGTGGTATAAAAGCATTACCATGAAAGGTCGTGCTTCTGGGAATGGATGATATAGGCAAATTTTTTTTTTAAATTGTTTTGTTTTTACTGGACAAATCAAATTTTGTGTCTACGTAAACAAAAAAAGACAAAAAAGATTCAAAAATAGAAATATTTGTTAGAATATGCTGGCAAGACTGTGGCTCAGGAAAGTAGAGCGGTCGCCCACCAATCTCGCGGTTCAATCCCCGGCTCCTCCGGTCACATGTCAAACTGTCCTTAAGCAAGACACCCTGACTTAGTTGCTCCTGCTGAGTGTTGGTCAGCTCTATAGCAACTGCCTCATCAGTGTATATGTGTGTGTGTGTGTGTGTGTGTGTGTGTGTGTGTGTGTGTCTGTGTGTGTGACTGTGAGTGCAAATAGGTGAATAAGAAGCAGTGAGAAGTGACTTTGAGTGCCAATAGGTAGAAAAGCACTACATAAGTGACCATTTATCAAGATCCTAACACAAGGCATAGCTATGCACCTACAACAAAAAGTAATAAAAATAATAAAAAGCAATTAAATATTGAACTCTGAATGCTTAAAAAACACGAGAATGCCTGAGCACCTCTACTAAACCGCAGTTGTTGCTAAAAGATAGTTTATGGTATGACTTATGGTACATGTAGACACATAGTGCTTTCTTACAGCTTTTCTGAATTGTTTACAGCGATTACCAGTCCTGTTAACTAAACATCCCAAACCATCCCGCCATCTGCCAAAAGTCAAATTTCCCAGTCAAAATTATTGTAGTACATTCTATATTGTCCGAAGATTGAATAATGTCAACTGGAGTTCTTTTTTCTTGGTTAGAAACATTTCGCTACTTATTCAAGCAGCTTCTTCAGTCTGAATAATGTGGCTGGTGACCCCAGTGATATCCTCCAGAGTAGGCCTTTGTTCCACCCTGATAGTCTCGTTAAGGTGGGAGGTGGGAGTCATCAAGATGTAACAATTACGACCCTAACTCCCTAAACCCCAAACATGGGAGTTGCTACGTGTGGCCCTCTTGGCGGATGTGTGAAGTGGTCTTAATCTTCCTGGGGATGGATGAAAGGGCAGCATGAAAAATGGGAAACGGGTTGTTCCTGAGGGCTTCTCCTCTGTTGAGAGAAGGGTTCTCCATGTGACTATAAATGGCTTCAAGTACTCCTCTCTTGAACCAACTGTCTTTTCTGTCCAAAATGTGTACATTGTCATCCTCAAACAAGTGTCCTTTGTCCTTCAGGTGTAGGTGCTCTGCTGATTCTGGTCCTGAGGTGTTGCTTCTCCTGTGCTGGCCCATCCTCTTGTGTAGAGGCTGTTTGGTTTCTCCAATGTAGAGCTCTGAGTTATTGATGACAAAGTCATTGGTGAAACTGTCAGGGCATCGGTGGTGGGGATGCCGGTGAAGAGGGAAGTGAGATCAAAGGACACCATGGCTTCATCAATATCCTCCTTTCAGGTTCTTATATGTGTGATGGTCGTCTATAAGTGTGGTGACTTTACTGTGGATATTTGCATATTTGTACTGTACATTAAATTTTTCATTCAATTTCGGCACAATTGACTACAGTCAATTAAAAATGCTGTAAAGTATTCATGCCTAATGTTTTTAGATTGTGTTCATCATGTAAAGGGGCTTGTCTGGAAAAAACAAAACATAACCATCCTCATTCATTGTAGTGACAGGTTTAGTATTGTCTTGATCTCACCAATGTGTAAGAGCTATTGAGTAGTGTTTGCTGCCATTACTCTAGCTTGTTGACTGGCATGGCAAACATATGCAGGTGTGTCCAAGGAAAAATGCACAGCTTATATTACAGTAATAACTCCAGAGAACTGCTGGTGCTGGTGTTTCAGTGATAGCAGACAAAGCTCTGATTCGGATTTTGCAATTTAGACAGTTAAGAAGAAGCAAATCCTTTAATGCATCAAATTAAATCCCACTCCAGTGTGTTGTGTGTTTTGGCCTTAAGTAGTTTTTCAGTGTGTCTCAATTATCTAGACTGTGGCAACTACTTCAACTAATGTTAGCAGTTCTTGTGTTAGGTGGCACTAATCTTGCAGGTCTGATCAGCTCTCTCCAGGACTGCAGAAAGCCAAATTGAAGCTGTTGTCAGGTGTGTGCTCTCTGCAAATCAGTGGAAAATCAGACTTTAGCATAAGCACCGCTGCGTGTAAAACAAAGATCCTTTATGAGGTGAGATGCATCACACTCCTGAACATTTGGGGTGAACTGTTAATTTTGCTCTCAAAATGCACCTGACTGTTCCATTTAGCTTCTTAGGGGAAGCACGCCCCAGGACTCCCTTAGCATGTTTGGGGTCCACCCAACATAGTCTCAAAATCCTGTGGAAAACACTGACTCTGTATGGAATTTAAAGAAACAAGAGTCATGACAGTATCAGAGAAGGATTTTTATCAAAAAACAGTTCATACTGAGGGAGTCAGACCAGGGTGTTGCCTTGAAACCCAGCTGCTGATGGTTTGGTCCAAAAGCTACGAGAACAACACAGAGATCCATTCATGCCTTAGAGTAAACCTTAGGGTCTGACCAAATGACGAAGCTGAAATGTCCACAGAGCTGGCTGAATGGAATTGGGTTTGAAACTGCAGTCCAAGATCAATAACACCACTAGTTTAGAAACAGAGAGCTTAGCAACATTGGCCGGGGGGACTGCTTGTTCTGTGGCTATATAAATCTCAATGTTACTGTCTAGAAAGTATAAATCAGAAAAGAATAAATATTATGGATTTAGCAAACATAAATAGCATTTGTTGAAATGACTATATCTTCATTTAATATTTAGTCAGAAGGCTTTACAAAATGTTATCCCTAAAGCCTAATACTTGGCCTGAATGTGTATATCTACACTTGTCTCTTGCTGTTTGTGTTACATATGGAGATGTTGCCAAGCATGAAGAGAAACTGGATATTGGTAAAGACAAGAGAGATGTGGGTGATATCACTGGCTTGCTCTGAGCACACTTGATTGCTATTTGCTCATTGTGAAAAGAAAAAAAATGTTACTAGGAAGGAAAAACAGCATGTTGATGGTTTTTTTTAATTTCACAAATGTGGATATATACATTTACGTAGGCTTTTGTCAAATATCTGCCAGTGGGCACCAACAACACTTTTACTAAGTGTCTAGCTGGCAGCAATGGAGAGCCACCAGCACTGGGTGACTGTTGCCTAATATTATCTTGGTAATGAGGTGTGGTAAATACATTTAGACAGGTTGGAAGTTCTGCAGCCCCACAGCTGACCCAATGCTCAGCAGCCAGACTATCAATATTCATAAACAGGTTTGGCCCTCCCTGGTGGAAATCGCATTAAGATTCCCTTCGGAGCCCACTGTATGTGTATGCATGTGTGCTGCTCTTGAACTCCGGGGAGGGCACATATCCTAGAGGCAGGCTGTCAAATATGCAAACATCAACCCCTTCCCGTCTTCTATGCTTGCTAGAGACAAACAGAAGAACACTAGTGACCCGGCTGTGTCATCTGGAGGAAAAAAGTGCACAGAATCTTGTGAGAGAGAAGGAAAAGTGTGAGGCAGCTTAAAGACCTGGAGCTGGGTGTCATTTCCACATGACAAAGCCATGAAAGCTTTGACTGCAGAATGGAAACAAACAACTTAGTGGGAAGGTTTAGATTCTGGTCTCTAAACCTAAATATTCTTTTGGAGTGCGTTGTAACTGATATGAAGCAATGGGCTGTAATTGACATGAAGTAAAAAAACAAAACAAAAACCAAAACAAACTACTGATTGAGTTCTGGTGCACAGAAGAACATATTTTTTTAGTCCAAAAGCCAGTAAAAAGCATCAAGACAATTAAGAAACAATTTTAGTGTCTTCTGTGTTGACAGCTTCAGATCATATCATACAAATTGCACAGAATCAGTCCACTTGAGACAGCTTGTCATTTTCAGTTTCCCTTTCATACATCCTTATAATGGATGTTGTTGGAGTCCTTTGCACGCTTGTGCATATGTGTAAGGAAGAGCGCTTTCAAACAGGCCACAGAGTTCTTTGTAATGGAGCTAACTGGATCGTGGTGAGAAATTCCCACAGCCCATTGAGGACAGCTGAAAGGCGAGAGGACCTAGTTGAGGAGAGGGTGAACTGGAGGCACACACTGGGGCTCCTTTACATGATGACATAGTGAAACAGAATCGGCTAGGTCTCCTCGTTGCTGTTCACACCTTTGTGTCTGAACACTCCCTTCCCTGTTTAGCCATTCAACAAATCCCACTCTGGGCTTTGGAGACTCCACAGCATGTGTAGTGGGTAATCAGGTGGTATGACTCTAAGGTTTGGTATGTCTGTGTGTGTGTGTGAGTCTACAGGATGAGCACAACTGACCCATTACGCATGAGAATGTGGGGACTCATCCTCATCCAATGCAAAGATAAAGTAACAGCCAAAAGAATGCAGCAGTTTATCCAGACCCAGCCTGCCAATCCACTGAAGCCATGACCACACATGAACACACTCAAACTGTTTACAGTCAGTTTACAGTACATGCCACCCATCACTTGGCAAAACCTGCTTGTTTGCACTGAGCTCTGTACAGCGGCTAAACAAACACAGCCAGACTTAGGCCACGTATTACTGTTTCCTTGAGTTTGTCAGTACAAATCACGTTCAGAACAGACCTCGAATGTGGGCGGGCTGCAAAGATTTTTGAGGTTGATTACTGATGATGTAGTGTAGGAGGGTAGCCCAGGTAACAAAGCACACCTCTCCCCTCCTCATCTTTTATGCGATGAGGTCACTGTAGAAGCTGCTTGACAGCACAATACTGAAACAGTTCAATTGGTGCATGTTATGCATCATTTGAGAGTAGTTTTTCATAGTCACTGGAGATGGGCAGTGGAGTAAATCTGGGACACAGGATATTTTCATCAAGAGGTTAAAAATCTTCAAATCAAGCTCTGGGGTATCCATGTCTGAGATGCACCACGGACAATTACCCCAAGATCTTCAATCAGCAGGTTTTTGTCCACTAGGGTAAAAATAGAAATGGTTATTTTACGGAGTACATGGGTTTACATGCTCCCTGGGGAAGATAATCAAGGAGCTCATTAGGTTCTATGACAGCATGTTATTGAGGGACTAACCACGTGTTCTTCCCTCCCTCTATCAAATTGTGGACTGGACAGCAGACAGGAGATTGATGCAGATTAAGTGTGTATGATACAGAAAAAAAATGATTTTGTGATTTGTTTAAAAAACATTGAGATTTGTTTTGTATTCACTTTTTCTCTGCTCATGCTTTATACAGCTCCAGTGTCCAGTTTAGCAATATAGTATTATGTGTTTTATGCTTAATTATTTCTGGTTGCAACAATAAACAAAAACAAATTCACATAAACCCAAGTATAAGGGAGATCAGGTTACTGCAGACCATATAGAACCTTTATGGGCCTTACGTCAGTCAAACTGACAACTATTTAAAAAACAAACTTACTGTAGTTTTAACAAAAACTGTTGGATCTCATTCAAATCTGGCAACTTCAAAACAACCCAAGTTAATAGTGCAAACTCTAATGTGCTGTTTATCTAAACTGATATGAGTGTCACTGTATTCATCAAAGGTTTCATTATGTGTAATTGCAAGTATGTAAAATAGCCAATGACCAGCAGTTTCTTGGCTTATGGGACCTGCTGTCCTCTGAAGCCATTTGGCTTGTGCAAAGAAAAAAACAAAACACACAAGCCACACAAAGTTCATGTTGTGTTTATGATCAGGCTCATGAAGCTGTCAACTCTAGCCAAGAATCTGCCCACACAATCCCTTCATAATACACTGCGATGACCAACTTTTCCTCATGGCTGCAGGTGAAGTTTCTACTATTGTTTCGTAATTATAGTTGTCATTAAGTTTGTATGTATTCTCTCATTTTAATGCTCTCAATATGTCTCTATGTCTTTGTTTAAGCAACTCACACAGTGGCATGTCAATCCAATTATTACTTTGTTTTTGTTTACAGCTCTATGTGTCAGCCACATATCTTATGATCAACATCTTCTTTTTCTGTTTGCCAACAGGTTTGCTGTTGGCAACTATTGTAAGACTGGGTCCAGCTTTAGATAATAAACAACTCATTCACCTCAGTAGGGCTGATATGGTGCAAACGTTAGAACACTGTATTTACATACAGAGATTTCCGTCTGATCTATTGTTTTGACGTGTCGATAAACACGTTGACTCGTCCAGAAGAATTACGACACTGGCGTTATCTTTGTGGCCAAGTTGTAAGCCAGACAGTATATTTATTTTAACCCGAAACGTACAACAAAATATAACATAACATAACTACACTTGACAATTACTACAAGCACAGGGAAGAAATCAATAAATTATTTTTGATTTCTCACCTTGAAGCTTAACCACAAAGTAAAAACTAGGTAGTTTGCCATGGTAACTGGTATTTAATATTTCATATGAAGTGTACCGCAGCACCCGCTTGAGGATACACTGTTCTAAATAAAAGCCTCAAATGTAAATAAGCTTTTCTAAGTTACTTGGCCATCTTCACTGTTGTTAAAGGGCAACTTCACTGATTTTCAACTTGCTTCTTGCGGCTGTAGTATACGAAGTAACACATTTTAATGGCCATAAAACATTATTTTTATTATCTATATGCTCCTAGCTGGACAATGCCCCAGATGACAATACTCCAAGGAGCATTTTAGTTCAGATGATGTCATATCATTGCTCCTACTACAGAGGTTGCATTCTTGGTTGACCTGCTGCTCTGAACTCCTCAGGATGACATCATCTGAACTGCTGATGATGCTGAAGCATATACTGCTTTCACACATGCACTGCAACCCTAAACTTCTCTAGACATTAACCGGATGAGCTACATGTGAGAACAGTAATGTCAAATTGAGACAGCCTGGATGTCACCCTGACTTTATCCAGAATTATTCTGTGACCCAACCCCCATCAGTCTCGGCATACTGTTCGGAGAATTCCAAGCTAGACAGAGGGCTGGTTGTCAACATTTCTATCAGGCACAGCATCATTGATTTTCCCTTTTTTTGACTGGCATTGCTTCTTTTTTTATGAGCTGCAAACAAAATCCTGTCATCTCCACAGCCCACTTTGTGTTTCATGCCGTACCTTCTGACAGCTCTGACCAGGCACCACTTTGCCCTGAAATCCAGCAGTTTCTCCCGATGTGAGAATGCGTCTAAATTTCCCACTGTGTGTTACATGTGTGAAACAACAATGTCAAGAGATATTTTAAAAAAGGTAAGGCAGACAGAAGTTTCTAAACATTAATACACATTCACTCCCTAAACTAGAGCCTTAAAACACAAGTTAAAAATTAGAGAAGTCAACCTCTAATTATACATCTACCGTATTCTGCTGAATAAATACAACTGGCTGTTATCAACACACAAATGTGCTTTTTATAATCACAAAGTTGAAAAGCTTACAAACATGCACAAAGGCACATGAATCAAAAATGGGGGAAATTTAGAATTAAAATGCGAACATTAAAACTGTTGTCCACAGCTGATATATATAAAATTACACTGTAAAAAATATATTGTATAGTATCGGATCTTATTAGACTTTTGTTCAAAGTTCTTCCTCTCGGTTTTTTCACGATTTGATTTATATCAAATATAGCCCCCCTTCTGAGAAGCTCTTTCTAGCTCACTGATGAATTTAATATGGTTGATTATGTTTGTTACAGTGCTGTGCTTCTATGATTCCACCCATCTGGCCTATGCCTGGCAAATAATGTAACTCACTCTGCACAGTCTTCAATCATCTAATAAATAAATTACACTAAAATGTTGACCAGGATGCATACAAAACCACTGCAGATGGAAGAATGACAACATAAGAAAAACATATATTGTACATTTTTAGAGCTCTTTACTGCTTAATTGATGTGTATTTATAGATATCCTTTGTCTTTATTCAGTGTTTTACATTTGCAGCTATGTGTTGGACAATGCTGGGTAAAACCTTACATGATGCCATGGTTCAAAACCTCAACAATCATGTGGTATAGCATGGAATATGAAGTCTAACTTGATTAATCACTGGGACCTTTCATGTGTCTCAATAAATATACAGAGCAGAGCAGAAGAGTTGTTTGAGTCTGGCTAGAGTCATATAATTCATTCACAACAGAATTTTACTTCCTTTAAACTCCAACAGTTTTCTGGCCTTGAATATGTGCCATGATCATAATTATCCAGTTTTCATGCCAAACTGGGAATCAGGATTCATAAACACAATAGCTCTTTGCTTACCACACAAAATATTCTCCCACATATTTAGAGGGTAAAGAATCCCTGCTGTCTCACACAAGACACTTTTTAAATGTCCAACTTACATCTTGAATTAAACATGTTCCAAGGAAGTAAAACCAGCACATGAAGCAACAGAGGATCACTCTCTAAAATGGATTATTCAGACAACACACACACACACACACACACACAAAACCAACAAACACGGAACTGAGACTGTAGAGTCCACCATGACTACAAGCTCACCAATGTCATAAAATATTTGAGAATATTTTAAGTAATTGATAGCTAGCCCCCATAAACTCCTGAAATGAGTAAGAAGTGATACGATATGGTTTTATTAACATAAACTACAGTTAACTTCACATTAATTAAATAAATATTTTTAAAAGGAAAAACAACGCCTGCTGTTATTTGTTTATGAAGGATTTAAATTTAAACTTCTACATCACCCTAGGCCAGGTTAGGCTTTAGATATACTTGTTCACCATCACGCATAGACAACGACAGCATCACTGGCTCAAACAGTTCAAACAGTTCTTTGGAGAATTTGAAGACTTAGCCATGACGGGGCAAACTCTGGCCTAATCCTCTGTAAAACACAACAATTTCTTTTTCGTAAACTCACACTTTTCCACAACACAAACAAAAGCCATGGCAAGATTAAAAGAGATTAATGTTAAAATCAATTGAGAGAAAATGGCAACAATATACAGTAAATGGCAGATGGCAATGGCAAAAGTGCAGGAGCAAGCTGTTCCGTCCCGAACTGTTGGGATGATTTACCGGGAATGAATGGGCATGCTTAAGACATTTCTTTCAGGCAACTGTCACTGCGTCTTTCTGTTTTTTTTAGATGCACGGCTCGAAACAAAGCTGTTTCTTGCAGCCTAATTTTTCTATCAAGTTGTGCCTCGTTTACGTACAGAACCCGCACTGAAACCAAGCAGAGTTTCATGCTGTGTGTTACATGTGTAAAACACAACTCAGGGTAATTTCTAGAGCCAATTCCCCAAGACATTGTCCAGAATTCATATGTTAAAGAAGCTATAGAGAATCAATTTAAAATACGAACGAAATTGTTCTAAGCGTCACAGACCCCTTAAATTGACTCTACTTATTATCAGAATTTTAGGAATATTTAAAGGTCCAGCAATATTTAAAAGAGCAGTGAAATTATTTAATTTCATCCCTATTCATGTGTTCAGGGAGCTGACAGGCTTGACTGGAGGAGGTCGCAACCACACATGCTCTGCCAAAAAACACAGAGCCCTGAGGATCATTCAGATTCCAGAGTCCAGAAGAATAAGAATTTTCTTTTTTGTTATTCTTGCATTAGGGAAGACACCACTGAACAACTTTCCCAGGAATGAATGGGTGCCATGTTTTGATGGCATTTACAAGAGGAATGTGAGGCATAAAATTCCCTATCCTACTGATTCTGCTACATTGACTTTGATCTTTTTTAGTACTCCTTTGAGTAGTCTTACAATTGTCATCTTAAGATGTGCAAGGCCTAAAGACTTTTACTTTTCTAAACATATTCACACCTTTACAAGATTAGATAGCAGATAGTGGACTAGTATGTTTAAGATTAAGGTGTTTGACTAAGTTATTGACTTTAGAAGTGACCTTATCACACTAAGCTGTTTAAGAACCAAAGTAAACCCAATTCTCACGTCCATGGGAACTGCCTGACTGCAAGTTCATACTATATGTTAAAGCAGTTCCTTAAAAGATGAAATCTAAGATTCTCTGTACTTCCTGTCTCTGTCGCGATTTCAAACAAGCATGTACTAAAACGGTGTTTAGTATTGCACACTCGAAGTTCTTCCACTTCATTTAACATCCTTTAACACGACTCGCTTTCTCCTTTTACTCTCCCTGTTCTCCTCTACTTTCTGTCTCTTCCAAACTATGGTAATACAATACAGGTGTGATGTACTCACTGTGCCTCAGTCCGATTCAAAAGCAGCCCTAATTCAAACCAGATTCTTCCGTCGCATTACTTGTTGTTACACTTTGCCGAGTATCATATTGCTGCCATATTCAGTCAACAGATTTACATAATTACGAGAACGACTGTATGAGATGAATAGGAAATTCAGTTAGGGAGACCACCAGTTACAAGACGTCAATACTAGTCCCATCTGACCCTAATCACTGTGAGGAGGGTCAGAGGTAGGTACTGCAATGCCTACTAACTTAAGGAAATCTCTTAGTGATGTTCTTATTTAGTCTGTTCATATGTGCTTGTGAGTGAAGGCGTGCTACACTGACATCTAAAGAGCCACGAGAATATCATTACCACCAGGGGTAATGACCCTTGCCACTGTAAAACTGGAGCTGAGCTAAGTAACCTAACACCCGCACATCCTGACCCTGTTTGTGAAGTCACAACACTGAGGTCAACTTCCTGTTAGTAGTATTGGCATGCAAGACCATCATCAATCCTTCATGGCAGCTCTCTCAAGAATTCCTGCTGCCTGGATGAGGCACACCTAAGAGAATATACTAACCTACTACTTTGTAGTTTTAAATTCAAAGCATACACATCTTGTTCTTGAGGGAAGCCGCAAACATTAGTGGTCTGTATGGCAAATGGTGACAAAGAATGAAGGGCACAAAATGTGTGATGGGTGACTTCACAAATCAGCCTTAGCATACATCCTTAGCTTAGCACAGGTCTAATTTCTTCTTCCTCGACAAACACAACAAACTTTGCCATACTTGTAGCATACCTTTTAAATAACACTGCCAACACTAAAAATATAGTCATTAAAACATCATTTTCATTTTGGCCAGCGTCTGATAACACTTGTTTTATTATTTGGAATGAAAGTGTAGGGGTATTTTACACGGGAAATTCTTTTAGTATACATGTATTTCCACAACGCCCCAAGGAAACTAGTAAGCCAGAGAGGAGAGGATGAATATTTGGTTTGTGGGCAAGTGTCTGCACTGGCTTCTTGCTGCCCAGAATTTCTCTATAACTCTGCTCCACTCCTTGTAAATGAGCAAATTATTTTCTTCCCTCTTTACTTTGTGGATGGCTTTACAACTGAAACTTTCTATTAGGATTACTATGAAACTGGGGGTCACAGGGAGACCTTGCGCTGGCAAAATGCGTACATTCCTCGTCATCTCTCTGAGTTTCCAACTTTCAGATATATTGTTTTCAAAGTGATGGTTGCTTGAGAGCTACTTAGCCAAATGTCTGCTTATTTAACTGTCCATTTTAACAAGTTGAGAGTGTAAGTGAATAATAACAAGAAATGAGGAATGAATAATAACTGGCATGGGATTCGGTTTGGTTGTTTCTCACTATTCATCACTACATAAAAATAGCAAACATTCGTATCTGCCAAATAACATTATAAACCTCTCTCAGCTTACTTCATAGAAACAGTTTGTCAAGTATGAATACAATCTTGTTGACAGCAAAATGACCATGTCTGGCCTACAGTACAACTGACTGGCCAAATACATGCCCTATCAAAACAGTAACTAGAGAGCCACAGATTAAAGCCCAGACATTCAGTATTTCACATAGGTTCACAAGCAGTTTCAGGCTGATCCTGCTGCTATTCCACCAGGATCAAATATGCAACATCGAACTGCTCTGTGCAGGAATTTGGGTCGGTGAAAATGAAGTACAAATGAGAAAACATGAGTTATTTTACTGTATATATATCTACATGGGGAAGGATTTAGCTATGTGTATCAGCAGCCATTTATGCATTTTCATCAACTGTACAAACAGTACTACAGATCTGCAAGATTTTTGTGTTTGTGTATCTGTGTAAAATTTGTTTGTGTGACAGAGTTATGAACATATTAAATATTAGCAAAAATCCCAGTCATAAGCTGAAAGATCATGCTGAGCAGAACAAATCTGTAAGAAAGTTGAGCGTTGCTCTGCTTAAAAAAAGTAATAAGTGAAATGACTGAGCTTGGGTAAGAGGAACATCACTGAGTAAACTCAGTGTCTCCTGTAAAAGACTCCAAGTCACAAATTTCACTGTAAACAAATTGTGCCGTAAAATGCACCGCGTATGTTCAGCGAATACAGTAGTGCATAAAAATATTTTTTGGAAAAAGGCATAAAAATTCAAAAGCAGCATAATGGTACAATAAACAAAAGTATCAAATTAAATTCTGCTATGGATTGGGAAGAGTATAGGCCGTGTCCGGTTTGCTTTGGAGAGCCTAGAGCATTCGCTGGTCATCTGGGTTTGTTCAACTATGACAATGCATAGTGTTAAGGATATTAAAACTTTTTTCTGTGCATTGGCAATGAGCTGCTGTGGCTGGAACTGAAACAGACTAATAAAGAAAGTTTCCTCATAATTAGATGCTTACAATCTGGTCTATGCAATGCTCTGCAGATTGGAAAGACAATATCTACTGTGTAATATATTTGATTTTACCAACTAAACTATGCAGTACACTAAGCCAAAAAATGGAGGTGTGATTGCTGCATTATTTGTTTTAATCTGATAAGAAGGTGTAATCTGTGATTAGACTGACTGATTCGCACAGGACTATGAGCTCCTAATATATAAGTGCTGTGCAGAATTCAAGCCATTCAACTTCACTGTCTCACAGTCTGACATACAATTAGGATTCATTTGCTGCACTTCTTCAAGCCTCCACGGGGGAATGGGCTCTGTATTTTAACAGGATACATATAATGAACAATAATGGCATATTTATGAAGATCCACCATATGATTTGTTTTCAAAATAAGTAAACACGTATAAATAGCTAGAGGTATTTTTTTTTAAAAGTTATCCCAATTCTCAAGAAACCAAATCCTTGGTTCTAGGACTTGGAGAGGCACAGATGAATGTGATACAAAAATCTATTAGGTGGCGAAGTTTTTTATTTTTTGTTTTACCCCACCACACTTTTGGTGGCCAAGTATGCAGATTGTTCCATTAATTCAGCATGAGAGGAAGAGTGTGAGATTAAATGCGTAGTTTCTAACTTTCTAATAGGCCTATTGGGGAATTAAATTCAAGGTAAATTAAATACATGTCAATCCAGCTCTTTTGAAAAACCCAATTCATAAAAAACATCCACTTACTTCTCCCTTGCCTGTTATCTCAACACTAACTTAAAAAATCCAAGGCCGCCAGAAATCAGATGTATAAATAAATTCTGTCAAAATGCAGGTAACGTTAAATCAAACACAATAATGGTGCTAGGTTAACAGACAACTGTTCACACTGCACCTCTCATCTGTTGGGTTATTGATCTTACCTCTGGGATGTAAAGCCTCACAACTGTTATAGTATAACAGTTGTATAACTGACTAACTAAGGTGGTCAGGTGAAGAAAGCTTTGTCAACGGGGAGGGAGGAGATGAATTATGATATTATTACGGACAGGTGAACTTCTCTGGCTGCTTGGCGTCAAGGGAAAGAGCAATAATCTGGCCCCAAAAGGCTTCAGTCTGACTTTTGTAATGGTTGTGAGGCGAGAGCAGAAACACATTAAAGCTAAACACATGTGCTGACAAAAGATAATTACAGCATGTGCATTTGTGTTTATATTTGTAGTTGGGTGCATACTTAGCTAAGGCAGGGTGTAGTTTCTGTGGAGAGTATCCTAATTGCTCTGAAAAGCACTAGCCAACAACTTGGCTGAAACTTGTTTTAAATAAAAAAAAAAAAATAAAGTTCAGTTCCCATGGTGAAAACAACAGTATTGACAATAATTTGTCCACTAAAACTTTTAGAGATGGCTGTTTAGCATCATAATGAGATAGTAACAACCAGGAGTACAACAACAAACATAAGGGATGAGAATCAATTAAATCTATAAATACATATGAGATAACCACATTGTAATAAACAGTATATTGGCTTGATAAAATATTCAGACTGCTTCACTTCACACTTACCTTGTTGTACTGCAGTTTTAATTGAACATTAAATATGGACTGGGCTGTCATTTTTTCCTATTAATCTACACAAAGTCTAGGTGTGCGTCTAAAGGTCAATTCCGATTTTTTTCAGAATTGAGATCAGGATTATTTGAATATCTCTATTGAATTTCAATATAATTTAACTAAAAAGCTAATGTAAATTTTAAAAAAATATTACAGCCTAGGGGAGACTGTCCAAGGGAGTCTTTCACGTGTTTCCTGACTTTGAGGTACAGATATTTCATCTGATATTTTAACAACCATAGCAGAGCATTTTTTCTGTGCTTGCAGTTTGCTGTAAGGTGAATAAAGGTGTACATTTGTCACTGTCACTTGTTGTGCTGCAGCTTATAGTTAGCCTTGGATCCTGAGAATCTGGAGTAAATCCTGAGGGAAATGAAGTCAGTTTTGGATAGATATAGATTTCCCTTCACCATAAACTAAACCAACCTTAAGATACTGCAACCAATTAGCCTCTGGATCTATTGTGTATTGTAACATTTGTCTGATACCCTGCTCTCTCTCCTGATTGACTGGATACAGCAGAAGAAGAGAAGCACTCACACATTTCTGTCAAGATGCTACATCTCTTAAAACTGAAAACTGAAGGGTGATAATTTTACAATGTGTTTACTAATGATGTCAAAATGGGTTGTGGAGTCTTACTCAAGTGCATAAAATTGATGAGGGCCACATTTACCATTGGTTAATTTAACTTTCTGCTCTAAAAGAGTACATCCAAATCTTATTCATCTTTGCACTATATGTATTAGACAGTGTATGCTTTTTAATCACATCGTGTCTGCCTATAGACTTTGCGGCTGTAGCTGCAACAGACCACAGGGTCAGTGGTTCGACTCCCAGTCCCTCCTGGATACATGTCGAAGTGTCTTTGGGAAAGACCCCGAACCACAAGTTGTTCCTGGTGGGTCAGGTGAGCACCTTGCATGGCAGCCACCGCCATCGGTGTGTGAGAGTGTGTTAATGGGTGAATGAGTAGCAACATTGTGAAACTTTGGATAAAAGCGCTATATAAGCGACAATTACCATTTACTAGGAATGTTGTTACTTATCGATAATAACATTCTTCATTCAGCGGGGAAAGAAAAAGTTGTTTCCAGTAAAAAGAAAGAAAAGAACCCCTTGCAGGCACCTTTTTAACTTGAGCTGCTGTTTATTTAACAGCTGTTTTCATGAGCCACTTAACCCCAATTCTCTAATAACTGTAAAGCGATTATGTGACCTCTGGGACAATGGGCCTGGGCTCATCACAGGCGCTTCATTAACAGTGAAAAAGCTGTGGCTGCATGGTAGAGAGGATGACATGACAGCACGAACACACCACCCATATCTTCACCTCATAGCAGAGTAATGGAGGCTGACATAAGCGGGTGATGCAGAGACACCACCCTAATGAGGTGTGAATATATTTGATGGAGAGGAGTGTTAGAGTGACTGATAATCAGTGAAAAACACTAATCCTGAGATTTACTTGACAAAGCCAAATTAGGGGAATGAGACTTTGACTCTCTTAACACAACGATGAGTGCCACTGAAAGAATTCTGTGGTCCAGAGCCGCTGCGTTAACTCAGATGAAAAGCTGTCGATTGGCCAGAGTCAAAGGGCTGTAATGAAATCCACATGGCAGAAGGAATTGCCCTGGATAGAAGGAAAAACAGAGAGCCAGGATAGCGGAAATGTTTTTTTTCAAATACTGACCAGATGGGGCCGGCATTGTTTTATTGTAAGAGCTGTCATTGAGACGCAATAAGGCCGACTCCTATGATGGAGTACCTCTACTCCTAAACACCCATATGACAGCACACAGAGTTTGATGAATTAACAAGAAAAACAAGTTTTTCTAAACTTGCTGACATAAAATATACTTGGACTCTGCCCTCACTATTTTTGACAAGTTGGTGGGGGCCTCCCAATCTAAGCTTGGCCAAAAAAAGCCTAAAAGGAGAGAGAATTCTTTTGTTTGTGTGCCTTGGGCCAGTTTTCCTTAACTTTAGGAAAAGAAACACACAATGGATATTAAAATGCCAGATATTTTAATATAATATGACATAACTATGATCAATGAAAGAGATTTAACATTATGTGAAAAAAGCGTAGTTATTTTAAAATACTGGTCTGATGGGCTTTTGTTTTTCCTTTATCTACAAAGCTGTTAGTAGCCTTCTAACCTATGCCAAAATTTTCAGATATTACCACAGAAACATGGCTACTGAAGTGAAGTTATTCATGAAGTTATTCATAAAAAAAGAGAATGTAAAAGAGGCCCTGGTGGTAAAGCAGAGTTATATACTGTATCATATAGTGAGACGAAAGGCGAACAGACTCCAAACAAACTGACCTCAGCTTCAAATTCCAACCAGCTGGAAACTGCAGACGCGCTATTAAGTAAATGATGGAGCAGAGCAGCCAACATTTTCCAAACACCTAGAATCAAAGCAAACCTCCCGCTCATTATGCCAGTGAAATGCACAGTCTGTCCTGTGAGAATAAGATATTCAGAGATACTTGTCATACCACAATAATAGTGATTCATTAAGAGATGAAACATAAAAGCAAAGTAAATATAGCAATGAAGCCATGACCTCTGGATCACAAACATACAGTGTATTATGAAATTTCTCATATACAGTATAAGTACTGAATATCCAAGTACCATGTCTACTCATATATTCACCATATCAATCTGCAAATGCCAAATCGAGACACAGACATATAAACACACAAAAACACATACTGTGCACACAGAGCTACACACAGACAGAGGATTACCCTTATATTTAGTGGAACTACCTCCTCTGGTACCTCTTTGTGGTGATGGACAAACCTGGAACTACCAACCACAAAATGTGGAAATTCAATTACACAAATTTAAGTGTTTCATAAAGTCATAGGTGGCTGTCCAGAGGAATTCCCATAAAACCCTGGTGCTCAGGCATAATCGCAGCGCACTGACGGCTTCACTACGTACACACGCCCATAACTGGAAACCACAGAACACTGACATACACTTACAACTGTGGTCTAGGAGCTTATGATAAATCGCAAGTTTTGGCTGACAGCAAGTAGAATGCTGACAGCCTACGAAGGCCACGCTCTTCATTGTACTGATGTGCTCTGGAGCATCCATTAATTCCACTGCACTCTTATTAAAAACAGAATCTAGGGCGGTTAAGGCTTTGCAAGCTCAACACCGCAGATGCACAACCGCTTTTCCACACTCTTCCTGATACAGTGCTATATATCTGTTTATGGAATAGTGCTCCTACTTCTGGTAGTAAAAAGGCTCCCACCAAGAACTCTTTCTAGCCAATAAGTGGCACTGGATTCAAGCTGTAGCTAACAACAAAAGTTTGTGATGGAAAACAGGGACCACACAGTAAGGCTATGAAAACCCATGGGCATACAGAGGTGTAGGTTAAGGTCTGGGTTTGGTTAATAGATAGTTTGAACAATGAGTTTCAGAGAACCACAGTGGGACTAAACCACTCAAAGCTTTTTTTCCCCTTCAGAGCAGAAAAATAACTTATCTATGTGTTTGTTCGTATAATAGCATCATTTCACATTTATACGGCATACAACCTAAATTAGGTAACGGTAGCATGGGCTAAAGACTACAACTTTTTGACAGATCTAAATTCCAGGACTATGAGAATAGCATATTCCCACCTCTCTCCTCACTCATCAAGAGACAACCATCAGCCTGTTGTCCCTGCTTCTGTCAGGCTGTTAACATTCTCAAACACAACCCACACTGCTGTCAAATTAACCCACGTATAACCTGCCAAAATAATCTCTTGCTTGAATTGAGATAAATAAAATGCACTAATGAAGTGATTTTTACTGTCAGTGGAGTACAGAGATTTTGTTAAATGTGGCACCTTAATGGCGTTCAAATGCAAAACACATTGACAGAGACAGGCTTTATAACTTCTTCACTATTAGATGTAAGGGGATGATTATCCAACATTTGTGCACCATGTGGCCATTTGGGAAATGACGCTCTAAGCACACAGAGATGGGTTATTCTTAACTAGACTACAGCCCCCCCCCCCCAAAAGAGCAGACATATTTATTACTTGGCCTAAAAGAACTCCACCTTGTACCTCTTTTCTTCTCTCCTCTTTCCTGTTGAAGGTTAAAGTGAGGTACATTACGTTGACTCAATGCTGCATTTTTGCTGGACCCATTTTATGTTTTATCATATCAGTCCCTCTAAAATGGAAAACGGATGTGGCTGTTATGGCAGGATGAAGACAATGAGTGGCAGCAGGCAGTTGAAATGGCCTGATTACTTCCAGGCTCTGTCAGTCTTAGGCTAAAGATGGTGGCGGTGCCTGGGGAACTGTGGTCCAGGGTTCAGGTAAACAAACAGCGTACAGTGGTCTGCATTATGATTTCTGAACATTGAGGAGTCTGTTTGTTAAGATGAGGTTTTGGCAGAGGTGGCTGGACAGAAGAATGACTGCTGTTGTTCAAGTGGGACAGAGGAGATGTAATTGCCAGTTTCTCAAATGTTGCCTGGATTGAACTGAGAAATGAGTCACAAACCGCAAGCCTTAGTTGGACCAAAAGACCAACAGGTTTCTCAGGGAATCCTGGAATAGTTGTGTCTAAAAGTGTCCCAAATCTCAGAAAGAACCTGCTAAAAAATAGGTATAGGGTGAGAAGTAGAGAGAAAATCTAGGTTCTGCTCTCATTTAAAGCAGAAGGTTAAGTGAACCAATTGCAAAGTTGGAAATAAAAAGATGGAAGATGGAGCAGAATGTTTTCACCTGGGAGCAATGCTCTGAAAATGGAAAGATAAATCCTTCTCAGCTCTAAATTAGTTTTCCCCCAAGTCCCTTGGCTAGGTTCATAATGGAATTAGACCATGACTGGTATTTTATAAAACACTGTAAAAACGTTGTAACAACTCCAAGATGCTAAAATGCAAGTTTTTTTCGCAATTAATGTGGCCCCTCCTACAGGGCGATTCACAAGACCCCAATAAACTCAGTTTCTAAGCAATGTCACCTTGCCCAGGTAAAGGAAAGTTGCAGTGTGAGCTTGGTGACAAGCAAAGTTACGGAACTACGCAAACCAATAAGTAGTATTGTAGTGGAGGTAGGGATGGATATGCTTTAAGTCCGAGCTTGTGGTCCATTGTAAATGGTGGACTGCTCCCTTTAGATTGAGAAATTCATTTTTAAAATCAAGAAACATCGTTTTTAATTTGCCAGGTGATCTCCATTTAAGCTCTGACTGATGGTTATTAGCTTTAGAATGTGACAAAGAATAAGTGGCCAAAATGTGTTTCATCCTTAGACCTCATATATAATAGATTTGCATACAACTATGCAACATGTCAACCTTGTGCAGCTTGCATTAATTTGTTGCATCAGATGTACACGTTATAAGAAATTAACGCTACACAAGAATCAATCCCGCATAATATCAGTGGGCGGGCATGAAACAATCTTGACAGAAGCAAGAAATCACAACAATAATACGAGAAGGTTCAATGAAAAACATTTTGTATAGATATTTCATGTCGTCACTCACCATTTATAAACAACATTTCTAACTTGTAGCTTAGGGGGGCTTAGTTTCCCTTCTTAGCAAGGCTTTCATACATACTATAAGTTTTTTGAGAGTTGAATATGAGCAATGATAGTAACAAGTATCCACAGACAGATCGGTGTGTTCGTCTGTGTGTGTCTCTCTCTCTCTCTGTGTGTGTGTGTGTGTGTGTGTGTGGAGTGACCAGTTGATGTATTGCATGCAGCTCTAAAATAGAATGTCCAAATCTTACTCCCACAAATAAATCAATGTACAGGAAACACCAAGAAATACAGGGCAGCTAGAACCAGATTGAGACCAATCAGATCTGGAACCGGCTGCTGTAGTTTACAATGGTATTTGCCCCTCTGTCTGGGTGGACCAGGATGGACAGACAGACGGAGTTTGATAACGTACATTTGAGTATTATACAATCAGTCACACAACTGCATACAGAAATGCACTATGGAACATTTCAGTTCATTTGCAAATGTGTTCACATACCCCAGTTATAGACCCTGTACAATCTCCAACAATCACATTAAAGGAAATAAGGTAATAGCTGGAGATACTTTTCATTGGGGAATTTTAACAGTCTTGACAACTTGGTCAGAGGTGGAGTGGAGTTATGAGGTGGAAAGAGAGCTGCGTAATGTTCATTTGTTCTATGTTTTCTGTATTTGCTTAGCTCATATGGTTTTTATTGAAGCACAATCACATAAGCTAATGGCCAGAAAGGGCTTTGCCAAGACTATTTCGTATCTCTTCTTACCAGGGTCATGAGCTTCGTTAGAGGGGTGAAGTGCTGAAGGAAGGACCTCATTTTGGAATTCAGTATGTAGAATTCACAAATATAAAGTAAAAGTAAACCGAAGAGACAAAGAGGTGAACAGGTTTGCTTGCAGTTTACCTCAACAAGCCCAGTGGTACATACAGTCAATTACTTATTAATCATTTCTAACCTTTTTCATTCATTAAACATTTTGAGGAGTACTGAATTGCTGAATACAACTATTGACCACAACATTAAATATAGCTGGTGGTTGTAAAGGAATAGTTTGTGGTTTTTCAACCTGATGGCTGTTTACCTGGAGTGCGAATAAGCTGTAAAAATAAGGGCCACAATGTAAAGCCTTTGTTCCATGGGAAAAATGCACCTTTTTTTTTACCTGAGACTCATATGCAATTTCCCAAAGCCAAACTGAATCCGAATCGATCAAAATTAGAGTGCATCAAAGAAAATGTTCCCTCTCTTTCTCCCTGATAGTCCCTTGACTGCTATGGTGCAAGAAGAAAAGTCCTTTGGTTTGTTGTTGTTCCAATGACCGACATCCTTCACAAGTTGTAAAGGGAGTTAACTTGGAAGAGTATTTTTACTTTGCAGGTTCAACCTCTAGAGTATTTTTGCAGTTTGAGGTTTTAGGACACAAATAAAATGTTTTATTTTTTTATTTTTTTATCTATGTTGTTTTGAAAGTGTTTTAAAGATTCCTTCTGAGAGAACCTGAAAAGAGCAAGTTCTAGTTAATATTAATCAAAAATTGACATAACTACACTGTATACAGTTTTTTACATTTATGTGGAGACTAAGATATTTATTAATGTACTTCAGTCCATAAATGCGTGGTTCTATATTTTAAGTTTGACACAACCTACATTTGTTATTCTGTTACTACAAGCAAGAGTTCTTACAGCATATCCTCCATGCAGAAATAAGAACAGAAAAGAGTGAAATCTTTTTCTTTTTTAAAAATAAATGCTGTTATTTTAATGCATAGCCCTCAAGTTTCTATAAAGACAAGGTTGAAATATCCCAAACTATTCCTTTAATAGTTTAGTGGCTGGGGGTCACCAAGGTCACTCTGAGCAGTCTTCAACTACACAGCCCCATATGCAGCAAGCTGTGATGGAGTGTGTGGCCAGACAAGTGTAACCATGGACAGCATTACATTTACCCATGCTAAACCCCCGTCCAACACAATTAAAACTGCCAGTTTTATTTATTGTTGGCGCAAATGGGTGTAAATGTCAACACTGAGTAAGGTATGAAGCATCTATCACTTCATGAGTAAATCATCAACATAAGAAATGTGTTAATTTATTGTATTTGTTATTACTGTAATTATTTTTTTTTTGTTGAAGTAAGGTACCCGTAACCTTTCCACATAGCTTCACTAATAATACATCAAGCCAACCAGCTCCCGTTCGGCTTGCTGCCACCTCCACTAACCGCAGTAGGTCCCCCTTGAGTCATAGCCATGTTTTATAGAGCCACAGTTGCCACCCTTAATGGCAACAGGCACTCTGACGTATGCTCCTGACCACCAGAATGGCACGCTGCCCACTGTGTTAAATTGCCCATAGTATTGAAAGGTGGAAGAGTGTACCCGACTTTCCCCAGTTGACAGAATTAAAGGTACTGTAAACTCCGAGGTGACCTGGTTGGCATACAACAGATTATTTTTAAATACTACATTTGTCAGTTTTCTGGGCATAAGCTCCACATAATATGATATACCAAGCTTAGTGACCAAGAGCTACTGTAAATGGCTTACCCCTCTCCCACAAACTAGTGATTTTGAGAAGCACCAGTTGCCATCTGACTGCTGGCAGGCAAAAGGATGCTGGTTTTGATTTGCAGTCAGTCACACAAAATAATGTATCTACAATTTGAAGATTTAACTGGGACCAAAGAGAATATATGCATACATACAGTATGACTCACTCAGGCATTGTGAATTTAGCAATATTTTCTGATTGCACAAAAAATAAGGAGTTGTATAAAGTCTGAGATTCACCTCAGATAGTTCTTCAAGGTCTAAACTTCTCTTTGTCAAACAAATTAACCTAAAGTGGCAGTATGGGAATGTGTTCCCACCTTACTTCCATAGTGCTCTAAGCAGCCTCTCTATCGTTCCCCCTGGCCTCGTGATATGAGACCTAATAAAAGCAAACGTCTCCCTTTGCCACATCAAAGCAAGGTTGACCTGCTGTGGCCCTGATCCTTCACCAGCGTCCCTGTATCACTTTCAAACACAACCACACAGGGCAATTTAATAAAAGATAGGAAGCTAATGTCTTCCACCTAGGAGTCCAGTCACTCAGCAAACCAGCCAATCAGCTTGGTCTGCTGTGAAATCAAATCTCTTCTTCATATCATCAGGCCAAACATTAGACTGGCTGGGCAATGGCTTCAAAACCTGCTTGTTTCAACCAAAGGAGGTAATTAAAGGCACAAAGAAGGAATAGTCAAGCAAAATTGCTCTAAAATATACCGGAGTAGTAAAGGAGTATGCAGTTTAATGCGGTGTGCAGAAATCAACCAAACTAGAGTAGGGAAGCTCTGTTTGTGGCGGGTTCTATTTTATTGACTGTGACATGTTTACCATTTATTCAGGTTTTAAACAATGCTCTATTATCACTATCATCTGGAGCTGGACAACTCATATGGCACCATTATTTTGTTTTGGAGTCAACCTGATAACTCATCCCTAACGTACATGTAGACAGGCACACATGGAATGCATAAGGCAAGGCTCCAAATGAAAGCTGAAATTTCATCCTGTAAAAATACTGATGCTTCACCACGCAGTTAATGCAGGACACGTTACTTCAAGAGCTTGTAAAAATGAGAAAAAGAAGTGTTTTCCTTACGGTTACCTTAAATTGAAGGTCGTTATGATCTTCACAACAATGAACAATTTGTTTATTTCTATGTGCATGGGCCACATTTAGATTGCTGTGGAAACTAAGTCACTGCTATTTACAGAAGTTACACATTAATAAGCGATAGAAAGAAACATGCTATCGGAATTAATCACTGCACAGATTACTCTTACAAAGTCATCATGCAGTCCTCACATGTGCCCACCTGTGTAATAGCTGATGCGTTCCATCTGGTTTCAAAACCCTAAATCTGCATTGGTTTCAGACACAGGTGTAAATGCCCTACAGGCAGGATCTCATTTTTCATCTTCAGTGGTTCAGACTCCTTTGAAGAACCATGCATACACTTTTTTTCCCTTTAATTTATTTTTTAGGGAGACATTTCTATTATGACAAGAAATATGTCTTGAAGTCCTCCCTTCATTCAAGTAGACATTTAACACAAATTAAGCAATATTATTTTAGATTTTATTGATGGGATGCTAATTTAGATACAGACAATTTATCTTGATTTACATGTGGGTTTTATTAGAAATCTAATTTAATTTTCTACAAGACTAAGTATGGAGTGCAACATTTTGTGGCACCACATGGTAAAGATTCATGAAACAGAGATGTCAGAAAGCTTAGATCATGATGTGCGGCTTTGATAAAAATGATTATTGTGAGGGGCATGATGGTTGATCAGTATGAATATGCATGCCAGATGATGAGAGGAGTAGATGCCAAATGCAGAAAAATTACACAGTAATTACATTATCTTTATATTTATCTATATATTTCTCTCTGAAGATAAACAGGGTTAGATATCACTACCATTATACACAACTCTTAACTTAGCCTACCAATCATTCTTTACCTAAATATGTTTCAGTAAAAAGCATTATGTTCAACTTGGAGGGCAGACCGTTTCCTACTAAATTTTTGGCAGGTCTGTTACAAATCTCAGTGGTGCTAATGCATGCTTGTGTGCATATATTAGCCATCAAAAGTGTGTGTGTGTGTGTGTCAGTTTTGATAGTTATTATAGTACAATAAAATCAAATGATGCTGACCTGAGTAGTTCACTTCTGCTAAAATTTCACCTCTGGGGTGAGAGTGTTTGGATTTACAGGCTGTAATTGAATAAGTGGCTGATTAGAGTTTGGTGTTAACAGAACATAAGCTAATAAGGTAGAAGACAATACCAACTTTGACTAAGGGCTATATTTTGGATGTACAGTATGATGCATAAATGATTATGTTGACATCTAGTAAGACTGTTTCAAAACATGCCACTTTTTCCTTCATTGTTATGGTGTGAGAACGCACCTGTTTAAGAGCTCAACCCATTGCCTGGGTGCAGGAGGAAAAAAAACCAATTCAGTGCATGATTTTAACTTGTGTCCTAAATGTGACCCACACATACTGTAGATAAAGGTTATGTTGTGATCTCCAGCTTCATAGAGTGGGCAGAGGTATGATATTTAAAAATTGTGCAGATATTTAGACTGTCAGGAAAAGGGTAGCATCCCCTCTTAACAGATGTCTGTAATAATTGTGGAAGTAATACAAAAGGAGACTTTGGAGGATAATAGGAGAGAAACGCTACGCTTCCTAAGAAGAGTAAAAATGTCATATTGTAACTTCTGTGTTCTCACATACACATACATTAAATAAAACTTTCACACAGTGTTAAAAATTGTGCTGATGTGTGTTTATATATTACCTGGGCAATGTTCTTGTTGAGTAAGTAGACCCCATATTCAAAATGAAACCTTTCTCCTCTGGGGTACAAAGGGAATCTGTGAAAGACAGAGGAGAAAGGCAAACTGAGCATTAAACAGAAACAGCTGATTTGTACCATTTGAGCCATTACACAGATTCAGAAAAATAAGTCTTAAGACCCTCTAACAATGCTGCTTATGCTGCATGTGAATATCACAATATAATGTAGGTCTATCTATGTGACAATGTTAACAAGGTAGTGTGAAATTAAAAAGGATGTGTTTTTTTTATTTCACAGTGAGGAATTTAAACAGAAGTTGCTCTATAGCTCAGCAACAAGGAATTAATTCCTCTCATTGTTGAAAAGTGCTTGTTCATCTGTCCAGCATTGTTTACAGTGAGTAACACTGGCAGACAGTTGAAGAAGCTGAGTCTCGGTCTATGCTCCCATTCTACCAAAAAAAATAAATAAAATCTGAAACTGAAATATCAAACAGGAGCAGAGGCGTGCAAAAGAGTGTCCATCCGTCTCTCGGCAAGAACAAAGAAAACTTCTCCTTTCAGCATGGTGGGAAAGTCCCATCTGTGCCAGTCAGATGTCTTAGTTAGGAGTGCACAAGAAGTGCTCTTGGGGGGGAGAAAGCCCTAGGTGCCGAGGTAGGGTAGAGAGTCAAGTATGCTGACTTCCACAGAGGGGAAATTCTCTTTGCTGCTAGGAACTTAAGGTTGGACTCATCCCTTCCTGTCATTATGTGCTTATGTCTGCTGATCTCCCACTGAGCAGGATAAAGTATATTGAGGCTTCAGCTTCACAGACAGATCAGGACTTCGAGCTAGTAAAACACACACACATACAAACACCAACACACTTGATACACACAGTTGCTTCTATAATATATAATGGCCTTCATTTTCTATTTTTTTATGTTAGCCATCTCTGAATTCAACCTGCAAATGCTTTACCTTCACTTTCAGATTAAAATAAACATAATCCCACTCTTAACCTCTAGCCCAAACACTACAACGAAGTGTTTTAAAGGAAGTTGGAAAATGTCTTAATTTTTAGAACATGTTACATAAGCTAAGTACTATCCCAGGCACACATACACACATGCGTGCTAAAGTCGCAACATCCATGCAGTTAGTTAAATAAACAGCTGTTGATTTATGGCTGCATAAGCTGTCACTGCCAAGGGTACACGCACCAAATAGTGACAACAATTGAGGGATGCTCACATCAAAACAACAGCACAAATTTATGTTTAGAGCAGCAATGTGATGCTTCTCCTTTAAAATAAAATGTATTTTAAATAAACCGGGTCTTTTACGTGAGAAAATGGGTATTCTGATCAGCAACTCTATCATTAATACAGAAGACTGGGGAAATACAGGGGGGACTTCAATGGGAGTTCCATGGCAAATTCTAAAAAGGGACCAAATCACATCAATAAGAAAATAAAAACAGCCGCAGCCTGTTTCCAGTGTGACCAATTCCATAAGACACATGCCTCTGGTATTATATGACAGTGCTGCCAGAACCAGAAGATGCCTTCTGATGTGTGCATTGTAGAGTAAGTGCAGACATGTGTTGAATGCTTAGCATGTGTGTGTATACAGTATATGTCTGTACTGGTCAGTATGTGCATCCGGCATGCCTCCTTCCTGTGTGTGTGTGTGTACGTGCCCCACGGACTAGGCCATGGTCATTTGTTAATCCTGTGTGAGAGCAGATATAAAGAGAGGCGCTTCACCCCCTCTCACTATCTGTAGGTGCCTGAGGTACTTGGGGGGGGGGGGGGGGGGGGGGTTACTCAGTGCTAACACTTCAGTGAACTTTACTGTCAACTGAGATCATGCTATTTTAATGTGCTTGTGTATGTTGAAGGCTGGGGTTTACTTAGATCTTGATGTTCCTTGAAAACAAATCTTTGACGACACCCACATTTTACTCTCTCAGCTGTAAAGACCACCGACCTAGGAATCTTTAACAAGAGATCTTCAAATTATTTGGCTTTAATCTATATCTTGGCTTTTTTTCCCTACTTATATCTGAGCATGCTTGAACATCACAGACAAATTTCTGGACTAGTACTCACTGTAAACACCTCTTCTCTCACACATTACACTGCAGCTCTGGGATGTTAATTAAGTAAACTTTCAACAGATGGAGATCATTCTAGTTCTAGAATAAATTTTAACAGGATGTTGCTGGCAAGCGAAAAGGAAGGCATTGTAGCCCGGGGACCACACAGCCCGCATCTTGATGGTCCTTCCCTATCCAAGACGTGCAGCCAGGGCCGCATGGAGAAAGCAACGTGCCATAGGTCATATCTCAGTGCTAGGAAGTGACGAACAGAAAGAGGAAGAACAACACAAAAGGCATCCCAGAGAATGTTGGCATTCCAAATATCACTTATCCACAAGCAGATAGGATTTGTTTGCTGATGAACACGCATGAAAAGGAAAACAGAGCCACTTCCAACACACACACGCAAACACATGAACACACATACAGGCTCCGTCACAGCAAAGTGATTAATGGCCGCTGTCCGTTTTTGTCTGAAATCACACTGGAGAGACTCCGGTTCACCAAACGCCAGGAATTCCTCCCAGGGACGTCCAGTAAAGTCAAATATATTATTACACAGCAGCGGGCGTTGAATCAAGGGAGGAAGTTTGAGGACAGAGGAAAGAGAGAAGGTAACAAAGTAGTGTGTGAACCAGCTGGGGGGAACATTTTACCAATTATCTGAAAAAAAAAAAAAAAACACACTGCTAAATGTCTAGTCTACAAAGAAGGGTTATGCTCTTCTTTCTAAAGCTGTCTACAGTATCTACAGATCTTAAGCTTAACAGGAGAGAGGGCCAAAACCTACGAATTGCAACTTTAAAACTCTTAGTTTTGAGTGTAGTGAGAGAAACAACCAAGAAACCCTGCTCATGGGACCTCGTGCTGTATTCGATCCCTATGTTGACAGATGCTTCACTTTAAAAGTATTCACAAGAATCTTAATTCTAAATTCTAAGCTTGGTCATGGCCAGCATAAACAAGAGGTGTTACATGAGGCTTCGTTAAAGCCCTGGTCAAGAGCTGACAGGCTGTAAATAGGCATAAAAGATCAAGAAGAAGGATATATTGCAAAATTCAGAAACAAATCTACAATATGCAATTAAAGCTATCAATAGCATGAGGCACAAAATCAACATTCTACTGTTTTTTAAGCTATGCAAAGTCTGCAAAATCCAGGTAGAAATCATAAAATTACCATAAGCAAGGACCTTTGAAACTTGCTAAGTAAGCTGAAGAAATCAATTTAGAAGTGAATATCCACACTGCTACCAGTGCTGTTCTATGAGTCCATTTTACAGGAGGCACTGACAGAACCTTTCCACAACAGGATCTGTTTTAAAGCACATTTTTGGTAAAAAGTAGTGTACACTTTAAGCATAATGCATTTTAAAAGTAACTTTTTTTCCTTTTTCAGTTTGCTCCTGACACAGTTTCAAGGACCTTGGGGACAGAGTGCTACTGCAATGATTTTTGCTATGACAGTAAAAATGTAAGTGGAATGTGTATGGAAGAGTCATAAGGAATCGGAGTAAGAGGACATAGAACGCCATTTTTAATTACTCAGCCAGCAGCAGAAGCATAAACTGAAGCAGTCCTGTATGCTAAACAGGATGAAATAAATTACAGTTCTGGAGGAATATGCAGGCCGGAGGAAAATCAGTACCCTGTCAGTCGGTCAGAATGGAGGGTCCTGGATAAACAGACACAAGATAAAAAGACTCTCACACACACTGGCCAGAGAAGTACAGCAAGTTTGTGGCATAAATTAAGCTTTCCCACGGCCTCAAAACATTTTGCTATCATGTTGTTTTTGATCAGGCCATGCTTCCCCTCTTACACCTTGTGAACAATAGTGCTTCGTTCTTTGTTTAATTTTATTGTACATGGAAATCAAATCATCTATATCACAGCAGTCCGCCTCGTATTTCTGCACTTTCCTCAATCAAGCCCTTTCTTCCATCAGCACGTCTCTCTCCTGCTCCCCTCACTGGCAGCTCTGTTGAAGGGTCATGTCCGGGAAACTAGCACAGCTGAGTATGACACCATAATCAACACAGCAACTCACTTTAGCATCCACTGAAAAGACTTATTACTGAAACATGAAGTCTGCTTTCATTTAGCTAATATTCAACTCTGCGTGCACTGGACCAAGAGATGAGAAAGGAATGACAGCGAGTTAAGTGCAGAAGTAAATCTGTCACTTTTTTCCTCTCATACAGTAGAACCAAATTGCCCTTCTTTTTTCTTTTAGGCTTCTGAGCAATCTCGCCACAGGATAGCTAACGTGTGAGTGCTGGCTCTGTGTACAGACGCAAAAATATGTAATTAATAAGTGTGGAGCCACGACATTGTAAAAAGACAAAAGCTGCATCTCACAGGAAAGTCCCCTGTCTTTATGAGGGAGAATATGTACACCCCCAGCCTGCCAGCTCTTTAACTGCAGGGTCTAGACATCCATTATCCACACATACAACCTGCAAATATAAAAGTACAGACTCTTGTTAAAAGGAGGAAACAACCAATATTCAGACAGCAATGAGATGAGGTAACAGGACGTTCACAGCACTTTCTTGTCCATTTTTTTTTAAACTCACTCTTTGCCCTGTTAAAGGTTCTTTTTAATAGCATTCTGACTTATATTTCTCTTATCTTTGGACGATCTTTAACCACCAGTGTCTACACCATCTCCTCAGACTGCACCCTGGGGGTCTCCTAGCAGGTGTCAGCAGCACATGACGTCTTTTATAGCTTCCAGTTAAACTGCTGCATTTGTGGGATATTTCTCAAAGAGAAAAAATAAGGTTACTGTAGTCAAGAACTCCAATGCAAGATTTGCTTTTTGTGGTTTTACAACAATGATGGAACAGAAATGGAGGACGCCAGGTCCATCTGAGCATTGTTTTTTAATTATAGATGTAATTCCTGTCCAGGCAGCCCTCTTAAAAGCAGTCTATTAGACAGACAAGGACACAAGGTCGCTGGGTGCAAACTACAGACAGCATGTATATTTAAGTTTGTTCAAGTATACTGGGCTCTTCTCTCTTCCCTCTTCAGTCCATTGTAATAACTGGAGGAGTGCAAAGGAGGATGTGGGCATGCAGGTGGGTGGTCGCACTCAGCTATACAGAGGTTGATGACAATTCAGAGGGAAGACTCTTAGTGACTGGATGACCCTCTGTAATGTATACACAGGCCAAGGTCTCCATATGTGGTGACTTGCCTGTTTAGACATCCAAATTAATACTGCAAATGTGCAAAACAACAGTTCTGTCTCACATGGTGGAGACGCGCCTTGGCCAGTACTAACACCGTTGCTTTAATGGTAGACATGGCTGGATAGGGGGTGGAGTGCTTGTGAGTTTCACAGTGTCTTTAATGTGCAATTTCAAACAGCATGAGGCCATTAATCATCTAGGCCTGCTTTTAAAAAAAACACCTGCCTTGCAACTGTCAAGGCCTTAATGGCAGTGGTTACTATATAAATCACAGTGAGCTGTAATTTTCAATATCTGAGAAATGATTACACTGAGCATCTGTCAGTGAATGCTATTTTAATGACCGCTGCTGCACTTAAGGCCCCAGTATAACTATTTGGCCATCTTGGTCTATGTCGTTAAAGTGTCTAATGAGTGATGTGACGGCTGCATGTTCTGTCATACCAGGTTTTCATCAGAGTCCTTAAAAATATCCAGGGTCTGCTGACCCCAGCTCCCAACTCCGCACCCCTCATTTTATTTTACTTCACTATTGTTTTCTTCCATTGTTCTAATTACAGGCAGAGATGGAGATGAAGGCCTCAATCTGACCAGCACTCAACATAGAAGTCAAAAGCTAAAGGCAAATTCTTAAATTCACGACATGTTACCCAAATCCAAAAGCCTAAGATTTTTGAAGCTTTTTAGAATTAGTATTTTATTCTAAACAAATACATGTGAACTTCATAGCAGTGCTAAAAGTCAAAGGACCACCAAAGTCATTACTGTGAGAAACATGAATTTCTGCATTTTCACTGCCAATGTTTTTCCCATTAAATGCTTTATATTTTTTCCTGTCTTTTTTTTTGCAACTTGGAGGGGGAGATTTTTCTTATATAATGTGAGGGTCAAAAGAAAATGTTGTTGGTGATTTTAAAGCCCAATCAGGCAAATTTGTGATCTGGGAATTGGGATATGCAAGTAAAATTTGACTTGAAATATTTCAGTATGGACCAAAGCAGTGGACCAACTGACTGATGAACAGGCCTTACAGCTAGAGTATGCTGGCAAAAAAAGAAAAAGAACGTCAGCTGACACCGACATAAAGTCTTGTACAAGTACAACCGATTTTTTAATTTATTCAACAGCATAAACAAGTAACCAAAACCATTCAAAGTTCTCAGCTGGCTGGGCCATTCTTTTCAACCTATGGCTTCCATTGGAAAGCCGCTGAGCACAGATGCTTCTTGTTATCTTTTTAATGAAGTATGGACTAAGACTGCTCAAATAAGCTGTGCAACAGCAGGGCTCCAAGATAAAGGGCTGCTTATGCAACTAACCTGTCATCCTAGAAGAGACTCCTTGACTTCTACAGAACTATTATAAACATACCATTCCTGCCATTGTCCTTGAGTGATTTGGCAGAAAACCGCAAAAGACAAGAAAACATTCTGTCCAGTTTGAAGGTCTCTTTGTAGTTGACATACAGACCTAAATAATGAGCTATTTGTTCAAATTTGATTTAAGCTCTCTGGCTCCTAGGTTGATTGCCTCCTTCATCTATTCTATGAGGAATACAGTAACTGAAACGTGTGCATATGACACTGCTTGAATAAAAGGATTTATTCTGTAATGCCAGACAAGGACTGAGTGTAAGGAAAGAATAAAGTCGGCACACTCAAAGAAGGAGAATGGTATCATTTGCCGAGATGGAATTCCTCTGATCTACGGTGTACTGTATGTAAAGAAAAAAAATCTTGGTAGATATCTAAAAACTTAGATAAAAATGAAACCTGATTGTGATACAAAGGAAAGCATATGTTTTTCTAATTTATATGAAATTACTATTTAACTATTAGTACAGAAAGAGCACAAAGCCAGACTTTACTTTGGGTGTTTGTGACATCCAATAATGTCGGTCTTCGAGCAGAATGCTTAACCTGCTCTGTAACCTAACAGTGCTGTTCCCTGTCACTGCTGAGCAAACTAAGGCAGGTCAGGGTGGTTTGGGTGTTATTCTCCCTCTCCTCCTATGCACATGGTCCATGTTAAGAGACGTGGAACTGCTGGAAACCCAGAACAATAACCTCTTTTCTTGGAGCTCACAGGTTCTTCTCGTCTTAAGCTGGCCTCCCTCCCCTGGCATTCACGGTCAGTACCTCCACCAACACTTTCTTTTGTGTTCCAACCAAGCAGTGATGTGTAAATCCAACTTACATCCCTTTTCCTTTAGCCAATGATAAAGAAAGTTTAAAAAAAAAATGATTTGCCTCAATACTTTGGAGCGAAAGACTATATGAGCCAATGCCTGCTTCTTAATGGCTTGGTTCTGTTCTCAATCAAACGCAGGACATCTGGATCACATCTCCCTACTTCTCCCCTATGCAATCAGAAACACTGGAACTGTGCTCTGCGCAAGACAAAACGTGGGTGCAACATGCCTTTAGCATTCACAAATTTTGAAGAAAATTCCTGACAGGCAATAGGTCATGGAGATTCCAAAAAGGCCAACAAATACTGTGTCAGAAACAGTCATCTTCCATGTCTCCTTTTCAGTCTTCCAGAACCACTATTACACTCTGCTCTGTGCACAACTGCTAGACCGTTCAACACATCTTCACTATATGACCATATGAATTAAAGCAGCCATTCCGCTGTCCCACAGGTGAAAGGAATAATGCAATATTAGACATTATTTTTCTTGCACAGCTATATGCTCATATCGATAAACAAGAGTTAATTTATACCGTATAGTATAGTAAATTCAGCTGAAAGGGCTAACAAAATGCACGCTGGTTGCTGCAGTAGAGCCAGACACACTACACTGCAAAACCAGGTTGACAGCAATTGCCATTCAACAGTGACCTAGAGTGCAACATGTCCCTAAAACAACATAAGGTTTCTATGTGCATACCATTATAATTGCCTGACTGCTCGCTAATCCTACAATGCTCTGAGAAACTGATCCCGAGCCACCTCACTTATCACCAGTGGCTGCCTCTTTCCGACACTTTAATCACCCCTCTTTTTTTTTTTTTTTTACCTTTTGGGGCTCTGCTAGTTGCTTTCTGTCTCCCCACACATCATTTTGCTGTGTCTGTACCTACTAGGGCCTCAGGGGTCATAAACAAGTTTGGACCCATTCATGGACACCTAAGCTGGGTTGTTGTGTCTATTTAATGGCCACACAGCCTACAGGTTTATTTTTTGTTGCTGGAGGCTGGTGTAAATATCCTGGATTGTCCGACTGGAAATGTGTAAAATGACTCCCAGTGAACTTCTCCAGCTGTTGCCATGACATAATCACACCCACAGAGGGATGGCTGATCTCTCACTTTGTTGTCTAAGAAAAATCTTTCTGTCTCACACACATTCTCCCAGCTGTTCGTCCTTGTGTGTATAACAAAAGAGGATGTGAAAGTGTCGGGGATTATTTAGACATCATTCTCATGCATCCACCATGGTTAAGCACTGACTTGCACTGACAAATCTGTTCAACATCCAATCGTAAACACGGCAATGATAATATGTGACAATATTTTGAATTTTACATAAAAATTCTGTAACAAAAAAATACACTAAACAAAAAGCATTGACTTTTTTTGAGCTGACGAGTACAATTGTGGAATTATCTCCTGCTATCATCTTTGAGCCTAGCAACACATCAATAGCTATTAGCAACACTGCTGATTATTGCATAATTTGTACTATTATTCTCTCACATACTGAAGGGGCTCCTGCTCATGTGGAATGTCAATATGCAAGTAAGAAGGATACCTGAAGCACGTGTACCGTGAGCATGCAATTATCATAACACAGCAGGGGTTTTTTGAGTAATGTCAGATGCATAGTTACAAGACCATAACAAATGCAAATAATAATTTCAATACATTGGCCTGTGCTGTAACTACAGAACTAGGTTCTCAACTTATCATTTGCTGTGCTCTGTGTCAATATAGTGTTTTTCAATTGTGCTATGTTCTTTATTCAACAAAAATGATGCTCTGAAGTTTGAAACATTGTGGTTAGAGCCCTCGGGTGTGACAGAGACATAGGTACATAATGGGCACAGTGATTTGCAGTCTTAGAGGATCTTCATTTTACATTCTCTCAACACCTGATTCTATTCTGTAACCATGGTCAAAACAAAACAGTTTATGAAGACAGCACCTCATGTCTAAGCTATGCAGGTGTGTAGTGGAAAGGAAACAAACTACTGTTATTGTGATCACTGCAACCTGGTTTACCCAAGACGGCTGTCACCATGACCAAGACAAGTGCCATAGTTAAAAAGTATATGTATAAATGCTATTTCAGGACTAACTCTCTCTCCCATTGTACATGTACTATTATATGAACAGCAGAGATCCAACACATACATTTTTGCAGATCACATTTATCAGCGCAGACTGACAACAAACAACTAAACAAATGATCATCTGCAAATGAACTGAAATTTTTGAAAGGTTGAGATTTTGCAGGTGGTAGCTTCACTGTATGTTAACTGCAAGGGATTTCTTAAAGTATAATAATGTAATTTCTGCAGGTGCAAAATCGCAAACTTATCAAATAATAGGCAGCAGTTTGCAAAATTTAAAGACGCAAAGGACATTTACTCTGCCTGCAACCAGCCAAGACAAACAGGATCGGTGAGTAACACACAAGCGGAGTCAAAGTTATTAGCTACAAAATGATAATATAGAATAGCATGTGGCTAGTCCATGCATTTGTTACATCTAGTATGGACTACTGTAATTCCCTACTTTCAGGATGCCCCAGTAACTCCCTAAAGAGCCTGCAATGAATCCAAAATGCTGCAGCAACAGTGCTGACTGGAATTAGCAAGAGAGATACTATTTCACCATCACTAGCTCTTCTCCATTGGCTTCCCATTAAATTTAGAATAGAATTTAAAACCCTGCTTCTTACATATAAAGCTCTGAACGGTCGAGCTGCTTCATATATAAAATACCTCATAGTACCATATCAGCCCAGTAGACCACTTCAATCTCAGAATGCAGGCCTACTTGTGGTTCCCAGAATTTACAAAGGTAGAATGAGAGGCAGAGCCTTTAGCTATCAAGCTCCTCTCCTGTGGAACCAGCTCCCAGTTCAGATTCGGGAAGAAGACACCCTCTCCACTTTTAAGTCTAGGGTTAAAACTTTCCTCTTTGATAAAGATTATAGTTAGATATAGTTATGCTGCTATACACTTACACTGCTGGGGGACCCCCCCCGGATGCACCAAGCTCTTTTCCTCCTCTTGTCCCTCTCTCCTCTCTTCTCACCCCACAATTGTCACCACTGTATTACATTAATTCTGTGTGTTTTCTCCCGTAGTAGTCTTTCTCCTTCTCTGTCCCCCTCTCTCTGTCCCTTTCTCCAGGTGTCCCCGGTTTTGAAGCTGTGTGTTTTCCGGTGTGCAGCAGCCACTCGTCCTTTTAATCTGCCCAATGTTTTGCTGTTGCTTTTTGTTGCTCTTTTTTTTCTCTCTCCACTTTCCACTCACCCCAACCAGTCAAGGCAGATGGCCGCCCACCCTAAGCCTGGTTCTGCTGGAGGTTTTTTCCATTACATGGAGTTTTTCCAATGTTGCCTATAGGCTGCTCAAGGGGGATTTGTTGGGTTTTCTTTACATATCTGTAAAGTCCTTATTTTATTATGTAAAGTGCCTTGAGATGACCTTGTTGTGAATTGACACTATATAAATAAACTTCAATTGAATTGAATTATAGAAAATGTCGAAGGGCCGAGCTAAAGACAAAACTAATTTAGTGTTGCTCATTCTGAAAGGAAAGATTTAAAAGCACACATAAGGATTTGCAGAATACATCCTGGGAGTGATTGTGATAGAATTGTTTTGATACAAAATAAATATGAATTTAAGTTGAATGTATTTTTTTCGAGATACTAAAACTTTCATAATATAAAGAGAGCATTACCAACACTTGAGAGATGAATGCTGGCAATAAAAGTTAGAAACAAGAAAAATGGGAGGCACAATCTTAGTAATCACCGTGCAAATTACATGCATATATTACTTGTCCAGGAGCTGAGTTTAAAAACGAAAGTGATTTCTGAATCCAAAAGATTAGCATATCTAATTGAGAAAATTTAAATGCCATATTAGACTGCCACATATACTTTTTAAAATTTTAATATCATTAAAATGTTTAAAGCAAGTATTCTACAATGTTGTACAATCTTCAGGACTAAGAGTGCAACCAATCTTCTCTATCAGTTGACACTAAAACTCAAGTTATCCTTTTTTTTTTTCCAAAAACCGAACGCATGTCATTTTAAACATTGTAACTCATGTCTTTTATCTGAACATGGATATTTTTAAATTTTAATTCGAAGGCGTCTTGTCAACAGGGGTGGGCCAAAAAGGGCTAGACACTGTATCTAGCTTGTATCACTAAGTGTGTAGTATAAAACAATGTACAGGACAAGTAAACGTGTTAGATTTCCTAACTATCTAGCTTCACCCAAGTAACTGCTGCCAAACTGCAAACTGTAGCAACTGTCTGAATGCCTTTACATATTTGTATAAATGACAGTTGCTCATACTAAGAAATTGCTTTACTGTATAAGCGCAGATCTATGCAAACAAAACATTCATGACTACACCGCAATGATAATTTATTCTAAGACTGTGTGAAAATACTTACTTGCATCATTTAGAGTAACATGCATTTCCGTGCGATTACTTGCGTTTGCTGGTAAAATCACTCATTTATCAAAAGGCAGAGTGTTGAGAACACATGTGGTGTTAACATCTTATGATCTCCACAGCTTGTTTCATGCTCAAAGCACTTCATGCCACAGTGCTAACACAGCCGTGAAAATAGAATCCCTATCTGAACATCAGTACACCTAATCCAAATATCTGGGGAAAGTTAAAACTAATCCCGCTGTCCACACAAGGCTGAGTAAGAGCTACAGTATATGCCAAAAGTTTGTTGTTGTAAAATGGAAGTATTATTGAGTATTATACTATGTCTTATTTGTACAACTAGGTAAACCAATCCTTTACATCTGGATTTGCAATTAGAGAGAGATACATGCATATAATGGTGTTTCAGTGTCACATTTGCAGTGAACTTACTCTCTCTCTTTTTCGGAGAGTCTATCAGTGATGGTGTCCTTAATCGAGGAGCGGGAACCCTTGTGGATCACTGGATACCTAAGAGGGATTTGCAGGAAGCAGGAGATCATGAGGACCAGGTGTGCTGTGTAACCCAGGGCAACAGCTATGCTTCCATCATCCTTCCCTGCAGGACACAAAGTTAAAAGAAAAAAAAAAAGTCTCTAGTAAGTCACACAATAACAAAAACATTTTTGCTCAGCACTTTTAAAATCCAACAGAAGCATCTAATGCAAATTATTCTGAATGGCATTATTTAGAATTTTGGCCACCACAAGTCAGTATATTATTACATCCAAAAACGTCAAAGCATACAGTCAAGACATGTTTGTGTTCTTTGGAATGTACTACTTTACATGCAAACGTAAACTGTCTTTACATAAACCACGTGCACATCTTGTTAATGCAAACAAAAATGTAGAAATATCCAACCAAAGAAAACTTAGGAACTAAATATTCAAAGGAGGAAGAGTCATTGTGTTTACGTGGAGAAAGTGTATTGAAAGTGATACAAAATGTGTCACAGCACACATAATATCAAAAACCAATGGCTGCAGTGGGATACCCAGTTTGATTTGAGATATGTGCTTGGGAAGCAAAAGCATCCTGTATAACTAAGCCCTCTGAACGTAAATATTTCAGGATGCCTCTGTGAAGTTTCTCTGATGCGGAAAGAAACAGAAGAGCATATCATTTCAAGTAGATGAAATGGTTTCAAGACAACTGGCTAAGTGGTTTCACATTCTCCAACAGCAGCAGGACACCGCTTGAGGCAAAAACTTTAAATCACCGTGGTTTTTATCTTAATGCTTTGAAATAATAGACTATGGCAATAGTGATTGGTAGACTTCTTGGCTGACTCTTGTGTTTTTCAACTTAACACAAAAAGCCTGTTTTGTATTGTTGTTTTTCCACTCCACAGCAACAGAGCACCTGGAGTAAACAGCTCTTTGGTTCTGGGGCTTTTGGATGATGCTTCACACTAACAGGAATATCAGGTCAGCTAGAGGGCATGTCGCTATAAGCAACACCTTGGGGTGCAACTGGAAACTCCTGAGGATGAGCTGACAGGGAAGGCTTAGGTAAATGTAAAACATAGATGAGCTTCACTCAGTCCCATTTTGACCTTCAGTAGGATTAGGACTGCAACTAACCCTGACCCTGGTCTCTAATGTGGAACATCCTCCCCCGTAGGCCTTTTGAAACAGACTTTGACACACATCCAGATAGTTCTGGACTTGAAAAGAGTCTCTCTGGAACAGACCTCACACAAATGAGACAAAGGGTCAGCAATAGGGTAAACTGGAGGGTTTCCTTTCTTCCTGTCATCTCTATGCAACATCTCTACATGTTGTGCTCGCCTTTGCAGGGTGTGTGTTGGTCACAGCAGTTAGAGGGCAAATATTAATGGAGTTAGCAATAAACGCATTAGGACATTCGGGTAGCCTTCATTTCTTCTGCACATGCTCAGTTGTTTACTCACACCAAAGTGTCCCCCTATGCAGGCCGTAGCAGGCACAGGCCTCCGCCTTATGGCAATAAGTAGTTGCTGCAAACACAAATGGGCTGGCTGTCACTACTGTCCCCTTGTGTGCACTGTTATAGATGTTAACAGGTGGAATGTGACAGCAGGGAGCGGAGGCAATTGGGAGTGGTATGTTTGAATTATGGCTTCAGAGGCGTGCTCGGTCTCACCAGCTGTGAGGAAGAGGTGCTTGAGAACACTGAGTGTACAATAGTGAGTTTGTTCTCGAGTATTAGTGCTGCAAACCATTCACTACCCGTTCAATTTCATGTTCCTCCTCAATTCATCTTAGCAGCTGAGAGGTCATCAAGCGATGAAGTTGTGCTTGCTGTGACAGCAAATGCCATTCATTACGACAAATACGGTGTGACCCTTACTCTAACCTGCCCCACAAGTCTAATAACTAGGAGCTTCATGGTGGTAACTGCCTGCTAACAAAACTTTAAAAGTTCTGTTGTCCAGTACTGTGTGTTTGATACTAAACAATGTGGTCCCTGTGGTTGTCTCTCAATGGGAGGTGGAAACGGATACAGAAGCGTCTAGTGACAAGACTCTACAAGACTGTGGTAATTCTGAACAGCTTCTCTTCCAGCAGCCAACAAAACATCACAAAGGCTAAGTGTTCAAAATAAAGAAAGAATGCACCCAAACCTAGTTTATTCTCCTCCCAACATGGCTCCAAATGGCACGTTTTTTCCTTTTATAGCACAACTACTTCCTTATGTTCTTAATAAATTCAGTGACTGTTTTTGTGTCCACAAAAAAAAGAAATTTTATGTCAGAGAAATAATAATAATAAATAAAAATAATAAAAAGAAACTCAAACAACCAAAGTTTTGTGTCTGTTAATCCGCTTTTAGAGACCATCGTTGCCACAGCAAAATAACTAAATTGGCATTCAGTCATTAGAAACTCTTCCGACAATTTTCATTAAAGATATGTTGTCACGTTTGGATAAATTGGGATGATTTTATGGAACCAGCCAGAATAAAGAAGGGTGTCAAACATTCCTAGCTACTTAAAGTATGGACTCTGTACTGATAACACAGTGTTGTCATTATGTCTTTTATGTATTAAAGTAACATACCAGTAATTTTAAAATCATGCCATTTATGCATGTTAAAGACTATAATACCTTTTTACTCACTATTTAAATTACCATCTACAGTAGCCAAAATGATGATCTTATAGATACGGTATGTATGAGATCATCAGCCTTGAAACTGTAAAAAAAATTAATTGCCCACATATAATCACAAGTATTAACTTCAAGACCAAACGTTTGTTCGGCATGCCTTACCACAGATTATCCTGCTGTAACCCTGAAACACACACGTAGGCACATAGTAAATTACCTTGAAAGTCTTCAGAGTTTGGCAGCTTCACTCCACAGATGACATAATCTGACTGATTAGCCTGTGGATTTAAATAAGAGGTTTCTTATTAAAGACAATGATCAGACAGCACAAACACACCCAGACGAGATAAAAACCCATATGGGATAAAACACCTGTTTCTCTGCTGGCAGAGGCGCTTGCTTTAAATCACTGTCTAGTAGTGTCAGCATTTAAAGTATTTTGTGTGTTTGGCTTTAGAACTGTTATATTTTTCAAAAAGTTTTTGTAAACACAGAAGTGATGTCTTCAGATGATCATCTGCAGCGGCATTGACTTTTAGAATTAGATATTTTGGGATTTTTAAAATAAGTACACATAACTCCAATATCTGCACCATTTCTGCTTCATCAAAGCCTTGGATAGATCTTTATAGTTGTCTTGCCAACAATGTGTTGTGCAGCAGAGTAACATCAGGTCTAACTCACCACATCAATGGGGTAGATGTAGGAAAGCTCAGACAGGAGCTGACGGCAGCGGAAAGTAAGCTGGGCATTGGACTTGAGAAACTGCTCTCTGGAGAGACAAAACCAGACGGAAGGATGATACAGTGAGTAACCAGCTCGCACAAAGAGTCGAAAAGTGCAGTTGGTGCATATCGGGAATGTAAGTAAAGAGAGAGACTAGAGAAATTCATGCTAGTTACTGCTCTACTGCAAAAACATAATGTTCAAAATTAAAATAATTAAAGGACGAATACATTTAAACTTCCTTCCTATGTTTTTGGTTTAGAACCATGTATATGTGTTAATATTCCATCTGCCTTCCCTATTATATTGTATCTTTCATTTTGTTTTCAGTTGAGATGATGTCATCTGGTTTTTCTGACTACAAATATTGTTGTCTTGGTCAATCTTCTCCTCCAGATGACATCAAGTAAAGGAGCTTTTTCCAGCTAGAAGAAAAAGGATATTTTTATATAAAGAAAGCAGAGAGACCAAACTAGAACCATAAGGAACCATAGAAAAATTGGTGAAGTGGGCCTTTAATGATGACCAGTGACTTTGTGTATGCTACATAATGATCTTAATGAAAAATTATAATTTCCCTCTCTTTTCCTTTGTTGTATAAAAAAAAAACTTCCAACGGTACTACAGAAATGTCATATTATGCTTATCAGGTTTTCTTGCATATGCATATACAACCACAAAGTTGGGAAGATGTGGAAAACATGAATAAAAACAGAATGCAATGATTTGCAAATCTCGTCAACACATATATTTTATTTGCAACAGAAAAGATGTTGAAATTGAGACATTTTACCATTTCCTGTAAAAATATTAGCTTATTTTGAATCTGATGGCAGCAACAAATCACAAATAAGTTGGATGAGGGTGAGGTTTACTATTGTGCACTATCCTCTCTTCTTTTAACAACTGTCTGTAAACGTCTGGCAAGTGAGGAGACCAGTTGCTGGAGTTTTAGGAGAGGAATGTTGTCCTGTTCTTGTCTGAAGCAGGATTTGTCCTGCTCAACAGTCATCCGATTTTATCACCTGCAAAATATTTTCTATTAGTGAAAGGCCTGAACTGCAGGCAGGCCAGTTCAGCACCTGGACTCTTCTCCTATGAAGCCATGCTGATGGTATGGATGCAGTATGTGGTTTAGCACTGTCTTACTGAAATATGCAAGGCCTGCCCTGAAGGAGACGTTGTTTGGATGGAAGTATACAGTATGTTCTTAAAACTCTATGTACTTTTCAGCATTGATGTTGCCTTTCCAGATGTGTAAGCTGTCCACACCATAGGAACTAATGTACCCCCATACCATCAGAGATGCAGGTTTTTGAACTGCCTGCTGATAAGCTGAATGCTCTCTCTCCTCTTTAGTCCACAGGACACGATGACCATGGTTTCCAAAAAAAAAGTCAAATTTTGAATTATCTGACCACAGAACAGTCTTCCATTTTGACCCAGACCATTTTAAATCAGAGAACACGGCAGCATTTCTGCATCTTGTTCACATATGACTTCTTCTTTGCATGACACAGCTTTAACTTACATTGGTGAACTGTGGTAACAGACATTGATTTCTAGACATGTTCTTTAGCTCATGCCCATGCTCCCACCAAATTCAAAATGATTTTGAAATGGTCAACTTTGTTTCAACATCCGATATGTTGTTTATGTTCTATTGTGAATAAAATATTGGTTGATGATATTTGGAAATCATTGCATTGTGTTGTTATTTACATTTTCACATCTTCCAAACATTTTTGGAATTGGGGTTGTAGATTTTCTCAGCAGGAGCAGGCAATTCTTTAAAGTCTATCCTTAAAGTCTAATTAATGAGAAACCCAAGTAAATCTATCGCAGTTCTTTTCATCATACTCAGTTTAAAAAAACAAAAAAAAACAAAAAAAAAAAAAAAAAAAAACATGCCTATTTCTGTATAAAAGACTAAATGTAGTTAACTGTAGTTTAAGGAATAGAAGATGTGTATAGAATGTGTGAAGGATGTGTTATACCCTCCATTAGTTCAAATGTCTTTTCAAAGTTTAAACATGACCTCCAATCTGCAGGTAAAGGAAGTCTGCATATAAACAGTAAAAACTACAAAAGTAACTCTTCAATGGATGCTTACACACATGCTCGAGTGGCCTTTTGTTGAGTAGCACAGCAACAATCCGTGGTTTAAAAACTTGAGTCAACTAACTGCTGTGGTTCGATGACCTATGGGTTTGTATATGCGTGTCTGTAAGTCTCCCACTTTGGGTGTCCTGCATAATACTTCATTCTTTCTTGTGGATGAAAAGGGATATGAGGGGAAAATGGTTACTCAGTGTGATGCTTCCTCCCACCCGTGCTCCTCGCCTTTCACTTGAATTTTTTTATTTGGTTTTCCCTGTGGTTAGCTGTCTTTTATCATTTCTCTTCCCCAGTGTGGAGCTACTTTGAAGAAAGTAAGGCAACAGATTAGCGTGTAATGATAGTTTAATCTGAAGTGACTCATCTGTCCAGCAGGATTTGCCTTATCTGATTGGTTAAGCCACAATTCAAGGCCTTAGCACTCCTTTTTCTAAAGCATGCAAACTAATGCTTCCTCTGATTTTCCTCCCTTATGTACGCTCTTAAATTAAATATTTGTTACCTTACATATAAGATAGCATAAAAAAAGCAAATATAAACATCCTAACTTGAGCCACAGTGAATGCATTTACATGCACTTATAATTACAACGAGAAGACACTTGTAACCCAAACCACTTACAATTAACAGACACTAGAGAAAAAAACTCTGGGGTTAAGGCTTAACCTGATTTGCCCTCCACCTTAGTCTTCTTTTGGAAGCCTGGCTCACAGATTTTAACTGAGTAGTGAAAGAAAATGCTGCTTTCAGGGTTTACTTTGTGTGTGTGTGTCACAGTAGAGTGACAAGGGGAGAGAGAGAGAAAGGAAAGAAGAAAGAAAGAAAAGAAAAAAAAAAAAAAGGGAGACACACACACAGCTGATCCCCACCGGGAACTGTCTGAATTTTAAAAATCTGGGAAAGTGACTTATTTAGACTTCTGTGAGGCACTATGTGTTAGTTGAATGATCTGTCAGATTTTAGGCAGACTATGTTTTAAACATGAGGCAGCATCTCCCCATTAAATATCTCTCCCTCATTCATTCTTTCACTCAGCTGCATGTTCCTAGCAGACTTTTGTTACGAACAGTTGGACAAAACCGATTAGAACCCTGGTTACATTTTCAATTCTTGTGCTAATGTAAAATAAAATAACTTAAGCTACGAGGCTGCTGGTACTGTATAGATGTATATTTGTATCGTATCAAACTTCTCATCCAACTTTTGTCTAGAAAGCAAAAACGTATACAACCACAATTCCGAAAAAGTTTGTTAGATGTGTAAAATGTGAATAAAAACAGAATGCAATGATTTGTAAATCTCATCCGCCCATATTTTATTCATAATAGAACATAAACAATATTTCATTCCCTGCCTTTCTGAAATGCTCCTCTTATAACCAGTCATGTTACTGACCTGTTGCCAATAACCCTAATTAGTTGTCAAATGCTCCTCCATTTGTTTTTAATTTGCGGCAATTACTTTTCCAGCCTGAACTTTTTTTAAGATGTGTTGCTGCCATCAAATTTAAAATGAGCTAATATTTTCCAATAAATGGTAAAATATTTCAGTTTCAACATCTGATATGTTGTTATATTATATTGTGAATAAAATAGGGGTTGATGAAATTTGCAAATCATTGCATTCTGTTTTTTTTTTTACATTTTTACATCTTCCCAACTTTTTGGGGAATTTGGGTTGCATTTTGCATAGTGTATTAGAAATCTCAGAAATCTCTCAGAAAATTGACTGTTAAATGCATGGATTCAAAAATGTATAAATTACTACTCTTGTAGACTCTCTTGCATAGTGTACATATGAGGGATTGTGAGATTATTCACAGGAAAAGGGTTATTGGACATACTGGCTCTAGTAGTATCATGGATACTGGATTTTAGAAATTATTCATATAAAGTACCAATACATTAAAAGTTTATTTGAGAACTGCTTCACATGTAAACTAATATTCTGATGTTCTACTGGTGATAAGTTAGTTTAACACCCCTTGAAGGCAACAGAATTTTTTACAGCACAGTGTTGTTATAGATCTACGACAGGCAAGATACCACATATAAAGGTAACATGACTATTACCTTTTAGACCCCATTTTGTAAGCTGTTATTGGCTGTAGCAGAGAAATAATCATGAATGAGGAAAGACAAAGAAAATGTGTGCATGTGCGTAGATAATCTTTCACTGGCTAAAAGAAGTTAAATAAAAAGACATTTCATTGAAAAACAACACAGATATTTCCAAGGAATGGATGTTAGGCAGATGTACTAATGTCGGGCTTAATTTCCTGTTTGCTGGGTCTCTTGGCCCTTGCTGGCCTTCCTGGGGCTCTGGTTTACCCTCTGTGACTGCCAGGTACTTCTCAGACAAACAAAGCTGTATCCAGGGTCGGCAACCACCGCACACATCTCCCCACAGGCCAAAGCAAACACAGGCCAACATGCTGTTTAACACAATCTGCAAAGTCTCTGTTGAGAACACATAAATAGGTAGTGCCAGGCGCAAAAACATCCCCTTGTTTTGAAGAAAGCAAGGTGTTAGGCAGATTGCAGGGTCTAATCTCATAAATTAATAAAACTGCACAACACATTTGGTCACGTCGTTCAGTAAAACTTGGGTGGCTGAGCGGCTCTATCTAGCTGCTGGGGATAAATGTACTGTAAGTGTGTTTTCTTTGCAGAAATCAGGTTATTTACTAATTGTATGTGCACACATACCTCTTAGCAGTGCATTCCTTCTGCTGCTTGGTTAAAGACTCTTTCTCCTCCTTCAGTCTTTCGTGCTGAGCAGAGAAGGCTTCCTCTGACAGAATTAAAAGGAGAAATAAATAAATTATCAGGTGTGGGTATGTTTTACTACATCTGAACATCCAGGTGGGCTTGTGTTTGGTTGGCTGCCATCCACTGTTGAGTCTTAAGCAAGATCAAACAGCCCTTTTCATCAATCTAAAACCATTTCCTTTTGACACCACATAAAACTAAACAACATATGTATGCAAATTACAGGATTTGTCAGACTCTGTAAATACAGAGCGGGGCAAATAAATAAAATCAGACAGATAAGGGACGGTGATGATACAGCATGTGGAAGTTGTGCAAACACAATACTGGCAGCCTAACCAAAACTCAGTGTAGCATAAAGACAGAAAGAAGACTTCTTTTGGGCTGAAAGGAATATTTCTTCAATCTGTGTTCATACAACACAAAACATGATGGGATGGCAGGAAAAAGCACCAGATTGTTGACTAAGCAATGATTTGAATATGAAAAAAAGAACTCAATGCAAATCAACAAAAAGGCATCAGTTTTGTGATTTTGTTTTCCGTTTTTTCATATGTCTAATGGGATTTTGTTTTGAGCAGCAACATTTCTAGATTGACAAAGAAATAATTCAGAATCATCTAAGACTCCTCCCAGGATTTCGCTGACATTTTTTAAACTGTTGCAGCCTAAAATGCTTTATTTTGCATCAGGTCGCTCAGAATCCACAGGGTGGATGTTTGCTACATTATTTTTCTCCTGCATTTTTATCCGCACTGCAGAATAAACAGGAGAAAGTGTTGGTTTATTTTGTGCTCTTTTTTTGATTGGGGAAAAATGAGAGAGAAAAAAAACAAAAACAAATTAGGTGCAACGACTGTGGGCGTTGTTTCAGACTATGATGATCAAGATAGAGAGGAGCCACAAGCTTTTTAGGCCAAAATAAAACTTTTTTTTTTTTTTTTTATGCTCACACATGTAGGGTGACCTTAACGGCAAATCATTGCTCCACCATAGTCAGAACATAAAAAGAGGATGCTTTTGCCTCCATTAAAAATATTATGAGAATTACATATTCAGGCTTAAACTGAAATGCATTCAGCATTAACAAAAAGCTTTTGGTAGTGACAGTAATGTCTGTGACTGCAAAAACAGGTCCTCATAACTTACTATTTACAGTATTGTGGAGTATTGGGACTCAGCCATAAAAACATGCATTTTTTTCCCCTTTTGTTATGTGATGGTTCAAGTTCTAAGCAAGACTGCAATAAAGCCTCAGTCAAGCAGGAGGACAGCAGCTGCCAGAGAAGTGAGCTTTGACCAATTTCATTTTCAAATCCCATTTGTGGTCAGATGGAAGTGAGTATCTGCACAGTGAGACTTCTAAAGACAGTGGAAAGAAGAAGATAGAGGTACTCAGAAGTATCTCCATCAGATTAACTCAGAAGACAGATAGAGTAAGACAGATCAGAAAGGCCCATCCGCGTGCTCTGAGCGATGACATGAAAACATATTTTTACACTGACTACGTGGGCCTGTATTGCACTTCTGCTTTCATGTAATGCCCAGCTCTGTCTATCAGCTCTATCTATTCATCTTTTCATCCTGTCATCCCTCTAACATGTTCCAGTTTGCATCACAGTATCATCACAGAAAATATGGAGAGGCTTTACCATGGTACAGAGGTGTTCCATTTAATGTTGAAAAATCTGAATCTGAATCTACTGTAAATCTTTCAGAGATCTCCCTGTGGCTTTTCTGAATTTAAAACATTAGACCATGTTAAGTCCCTCTGTCAGAAGATGCGGTGCTTTCTGGGATTCTTATGGTAATCTGGCTCAACATGGACAACAATTCCAATGGTTGTGGGGTTTAGTCAAACTGTCCTGACATTTGTTACCTCAACAAACTGGGAAAGTCCTAGACTGGCTTTAAAATTGTTTTTAGGGACATTAAAAGTTGCAAAAGTGTTTTGTTGTCTGTAAACCCACTGACCCGTTTTCTTTGAGCATATTTCATTTTTTTTTTTTGGTGGATAACTTATTAAACTAAAGTTTAAACGTAATAATCTTTAGTCTATCTGGATTAGACAGAACTAGTGAACAGAAATATTATGGTCATTAATTACACAGCAAAATGCTCATGAGAAAATCCTATAAAACACAAACTTTAAAAAGGCACATAGTTTCTGATTTACATTAACAACTGTAAATGAGCTTCCAGATCTATTGAAAAATTAAAAATAATTGTAAAATTATTATCATGAAACATCTAAACCATACAGCATTCAATGCAGCTGTGAAAATGACAATAAAAATATCCACAATTGAACAGCAAATCCCATTAAAGCTAAAACCAGTGAAATTATATATATATTTTATAATATAATAATTTAATTAATTTAACTGTTAAACTGTTTCAAAGGAATACATTAGACTAGTTTATGAGAAAAGGGATTATGCAAAATGTAGAAAATGTCCAAGAGACAATACTGAAATCTGCATGCTGGAAAACAAAGGAATGCGCCTTTGTTTTCAACTACAATAATCAACAGCTCTGTTATTAAATTATGCTATATGCAGGACAGCTTAGCTATGACTGAGAGGCTGAGGGGGGTGTCAAGGGAATTAAGAAAAAGACAGAAAGTAGGGGGAAAGACATCTTACTGAGTCATTAGGCACAGTGTTGGCCTGTAGTACCTGTCAATCCTTATCCTGAGTTAAGATGGCAGCCAGCTGATATAGATGGGTGAAGTTAAGCTGCTGCCAAAGGAGACCTAATGATGATAGCTTCAATATGAGACCTTTTTGGTGAGGTGACAAACACCTAAACACTCCATACCTTCACAAAGCTCCTTATACTTGAGAAACCTAATTACTGACAGCTACTGGTCAGGAGCCCTGGCTGTGTTATAGAGCGTGGGAATAACTACCACTACAATTAGCGCTGCATACAGACCTGATTTATGTCATCTGCTCAAGGTGGAAGAAGGCAAATTAGACAGGAAGAAAATGTGACAAGAGCGTGACCTCACCAAAACCAAAAGCATTAACTCTGGGGGGGAGGAGAAATAGTTTTATTTTAAACTGTGTAAAAACTGCGATCATGTTCATATGTCCTTCATTAAGATTTGTGTGAAAACAACATCTTTTCTGAATCTGCGCTCCTGTTATGATTTCACTGCCTTTACTGTAAATCAGCAAGCAGTGAACAGCTAGTCATTAATCTGTCATCAGAATGATACCAACTGCTGATGTTTTTTCAGTGCTTATTATGCCAACACTGTCCAGGACGGTAAAGATGAAACCCATAGACATGAACAAAGACCTTCATAGAACAGGCATCAGCAAGTTCGCAAGGAACATTCTAATAGTTACTTCACAAAAGTATGGACATCAAACTTTCATCTCATCTTTATCTGCTGGCTCACACATCCACACACACACCTGCAGAAGCTCCTCTCTATGTTTGGGTTTTGGGGGCCACTTGTTTTGAGAGAGGCGGGTTTCCTGGAAATAACAGGTTGATAAGAGTTATTTGCTAATGGGCTCTATGACTGTGTGAGAGATGGGAGGACCACACAGCCAGGTATAGCTGAGATCCTAAAAAGCATGACGAAGAATGGAGTTTAACAGTCCATATGGGATGCCCTCTAGGGATATATTGCATAGCAATGTACTTACAAGTACTGTTAAACTGTCAATAAAATGTACAAAGGAACCTGCATCTAATAAGCTCTTGAATGTGTGAAAATTCACCAAATTAAACACTTGTTTTTAATTTAATCAACATTGACAATAAAAGGGTATGTAATCATCAGTCCTTGGCCACTACTGTAGCTTGCCTGTTAAGCACTTTCTATTAATGGAACTAGGTTTACTTCTTCAAGCATGTGTGGGAGAGAAGGTCTAAATAAAATTTAAGCTACAACTGATAAAATCATATGCATCTCTGAAACGAAAGATGAGATCAAATGAAACAAACACATTCTGGTGCCAATCTAAATACAATCAGACAAAATTCTGCTGCTGTATGAAATACTATAAACAACTGTCTCCAATAGAATCCTGTCTGTAATTAATGCAGGGTTTTTTCCGATCATGAAACAAATGAATATGTGCAGGCTGATTAGAAAAGTTAAACAACAAGTTGGAAGTACAGCAAAGCTCCAGAGCATCTGGTTTTGGGGTTTTGAGTTATGAGTCCAAAGGACGAAAAAAAGCCAAAAGATAAATAAATAAATTTAAAAATAGCCTTATTCGGCTATAGCTTTTTAATTTACCCTTAAATACATTTTTACCTCTAACTTACTGAGGAATGTTTTTTTTTTTCCATTTCTTAATAAGCACCTGTCCAGTCTGGAGGAAAGTCATAAAAGAACAGCAGAGGAGGAGTGCAGCAAGCTTTTTTGGCTGTAGATGTAGTGGTGACAGCTAAAGAGGCGGAGGATTAGCATCCTTTTTTGGGCGTCTGTTTTGGTAAATACCACACAGGAAATTTCTCCCTCCAACCCACTAAGTGCTGTGTGAGTCAATGTGCAGACCTCAAACTGATCATTAATAATCCCCACTACCAGCAGGGTAGATCAGTGAGGTGCCCTAACCTTCAGACAGACAGCAAGCTAATTCCACAGACACACCGTTCATATAGAATCACCCGGGTTGCTTTAAGACGGCTGCTACTTATTTTCCTTCCAACTGTCACAAGTGGCGGAAAAACAGTCCTCCACTCTTCAACATCATTGCAGACTTCACAGGGTTAACTAAATGACACAATTGCACAAACATCATTGTTAGGGGCCTGGCACAGGCTGCATAAACCACAGGAATGACTCCATATACCGTACGTGTGTGCATATGTCTGTACCTGTTGAGTGACATTAAGTGCACCCACATCAATACACTGAAGCATTGAAATCTTAAGCAAGGTGTTTAAAATTTGACTTTCCTGAACAACAGAATCACTGACATGATATGCCTTGTAGCTCAAAGACAAATTCTGAACACCACTTGAAAAATTTATACTGGGATGTGTGTAATCAGTTTACAAAAATTGTCTTTATTTGCTTTTAGCTTTTTTAACAAACTTAAAACATTCAACAACATTATCTTTTTGGTTGGTGGAAATATTCTTGAATTTGATTTTAGAGAGATGCAACTGAGCAATACTATAAACAGTAAAATAAAAGGGAATTGAGAATTATTTGGGGAATTTATTTTAGCCAGCCCAAGCCACAGGGAATGTCTGTGTTAAAATTAAAAGGATCCTGGTTTGTCCTGTGCTTTGTGCAATGCAGACAAAGTGAACCCTCCCATATAACAACCTTCTTCTTACAATTATTATCTGAAACAAAGTCGTTTCTGGTTAATCATTAAAGCAATGGGGATTCAAATCACATTCGCTGAATGTGTTTGGACTGATAAGTCTCCCTAAAAAAGCTGAATTTAAATCACGCGTTAACATAGAAGACAACTAAAGTTGTTGCAAAAGGACTGACTGATTATCCAATGGTATGTAACACTAAATGTTTTCTCTTTTTTTATTACTATACAAAAGTTGTATCTATATCCCACCAACCCACCAATTAGAAAGCACTATATGAGGTTGAACTTCATGCAGAAGTGTCCCACAAGCAGCTTCTATAAAAAATAGACTAGGTGGGCAGTTACAGCAGGCAAGAACAGAGAGCCGCTGGGGCACGAATCTGCTACTTTACCTTTCTTCTGAAGCTGCATCCTCTCCTTCTGCTGCAGGTCTGTCTCCCTCCCGAGTGCTTTCTTCTGCCTCTGTAATTCACTGTGCAACACAGCAATGCGCAGCTGCATGCACTCCCGTTCTTTCTTCTGCTTAGAAACACCAGACAAGACAAACAAGAAGTGAAAACAGAAAAATAATATGAAGGAAAATCTTAAGCATGTGGTCCAAGAGTTCTTAGCTGTTGTTATTCTTTTTAAAGACTCCAAATTCCTACCGGCTCCCTCAAAAACAAAACAATATTTTTCAGGGTGATCCCATGCACATTGATTTAATTCCTATCTACTGAGCTAATATTCAAGTATCAACTAATGACAAGAAGGATGAAGATTAATTGGGCTATTCAAAACATGTCACTGAGCCCTGAGATCAGTCTTATTGGTGAAAAGGTTTAGTAATAAGCCCAAGTCATGGGAATGGCTCTGACTTAAATGGTGTGGAGTTCTGGAGGTTAGGGTGCAAGCTGATAAGATATGAGGAGATGAGGCTGGGTATCAAACATAGACCAACTCTGATACTGATTTAATTAAGCAATAGAAGCAGGGGTGGATTGATACCTGAAAAAGCTAATTTCTTAAATGTAATGTAAACGTGAAAGTTGGTTGCTGAAATTGGGTTAAGAGATCCTCAGCCATATATTTATATCTCGCTCCATCTGTAGATATAGATATATAAAACCAGTTTTCTAATCGCCTTTCCAACTGTACATGTGTAACAAAATGTTGCAGACAGGAACATGCAGCGAAGTGAAAAGTGGAATGAAGGATAGATCATTAATGGGGCGATGCCACCTCATTTTAAAACAAAGTTCAACTAGTGCGACAGAAAATTGAAATAACAAAAAGTGCTTTATAAAAGTAAGTTAATTTCCCCCACAATTTATTTTAAATTCAGACAGTTCCCGGTATGGATCAGCTGTATGCGTTTTCCCTCTTTTTACATTAAAAAGTCAGAAACCATTTTTTGCTGTCACTATACAGTTAAAATCTGTGCGCCAAGCTTCAACCGATTACCCGAAAAGATGATTACCCTGAGTACCCCAGTTACTTAGGTGCATGTAAACGCAGTCATGGTGGCTGGTGACCTCAGAAATCTCAACACAGCTTCACAGCTTCACAGCTTCCAGCTGAGCAGATGATGCAAGGTGTTTTAAAAATATAGCAGACAGTGACATTATCAGTGTGTTATCACAGTAAAGAATGTGTGTGAAGTAGCAGGAAGGAAGTCAAAGATATGCAGGATAGGATATTTGTAGACATTGGTTTGATTCTGTGGACATGCGGAGAGAATATGAAGAATCCGGGCTGTTCAGCCCCCCTGGCACTGAATGATATGTTGGAATAGCTAATGAACAATTACAGGGATGATTTGAGTAGGGTAGAGCTAGAAGAGGTCCAGTGTGCTCAGCTGCCTTTTACTAGAGAAATATTAAACAAGTAACTCCAAAAAAAAAAAACAAGTAACCCCCATCATACTGAAGATCCTGGCACTTGCTTGTGGACATATTCTCACATAAAAAAATAACGACCACCTGAAGGTTTATCAAGTCCAGATGAGTTTCATTCTTTATCTCTTTAAGGGAGACACTAGTTGAAAGTTGTGGGTACATACTTTCAACTAGTGTCTCCCTTAACACATGATTTGTGGTAGTGGCAGAAACAGCATCAGGCTTCAGGTGTCTTTATATTAGAGAGGGGCTGCAGCAAGCTACATTTACTGTGGATCAGCAGACTGAATTCATGGATTGATAGATGTGGTATACAGTAGATGAAAGGGAGCGATTAAGAGATATGGTAACCTTAATGTGACATTAAGAATTGCACGGATGATGTCAAAGACACTGATAATTGGAAGAGGTATAGGAGAAAAACAGAGATGCAAAAAGGAATGACATGGCTAATGGAGGGCTGTAAAGCGCTTGCTGGAAGGGCAGAGATCAGCCTTGTTTTTCATCCTGCAGCTTGCAAGGAGGGACTGTGGTATCTCACACACACACACACACACACACACACACACACACACACAGATAGTGATCTTAGCCAGGGTCTGAAAACATAGACATGCATCTTCTTGAAGACTTCTGAGGCATTTGTGACAAAAACAGAGAGGGGTACCAGGCTCAGAGAGAGGACTGATAGAGCCTCCATCTCTTCAATGTGTCGCACCCTTATGCTTGCATGTTAACCACTGCTGGCTTTGGCACGAACCGCGAGCCTCCTACACTTTCACTGAGCGGCACAGTTGACAAGTGGGTCACAGCCATGTGAGTCTGCATCTTAGAGGAACTGTACCACCACCACCACCAGGGCCTGTCTGACTCCTACTGAACATCAAACAGAAGTGGGTCAGCTGAGTAAATAAGCAGCCAAAATGGGGGGAGGGAGGACATGTTATAACCTAGCAGATAAATAGCGGAGAGTGGGTGAGAGGGTGAAAGGGCCATGCGTTGGGGTTGGTGGCCTCCACTCTTTCACCCTTTGATCCATGCTCACTATGACGTGCACAGAAGGATAGTACAGAGGCCTCCAAAGAAACTCCGAGAAACTCTTAGAAGAGCCACACAATGCTCCACTCACTCCAAGATTACTGGTTTCTACAGAAGGGTAGAAGATGAGGATTATGTGATTTATTAGCTGATGTGGGCTCTGAAAAGAGTTTTGATGAATGTTTTACTGAGGGGGAAATATCACAGACAAGTTTTTGAAAGGTATCCTTTGTGGAAAAAGAATGGAACCGCAATGTTTTTGTAGGAAGGCAAAAGAAGGCTGTAGTGGAGCTGCTTCAAAAGGTGGGGTGAAAGACTGGGGAGAAGAACAAAAAGTCAGCCATATAAGAAGCTGATGAAGACCATAAAGGAAAGCAACAGCTGTCTAAAGACGCACTTAAAACCTTTCAATTTGGTTTCTGAGCAAAACCACATGCACAACAAAGACAGTGTGGGGACACAAAAATCTCCCAACTGCCCAAATAAAATTTCAACGTGAAGAAATGTCTACCTGGAGGGTGAGAAAGTGCTTTACTGCCTCTATGCCTTTATCACAGCAAATGAGAGGGGATGCTTTTGAAATCAGTGTATACAATAAACACAATGTCAAAAATGGGATCATTTTCACAATTATGTGCCGACCAATTTCAAAAATGTAAATGTGCTTATTTCGCTTTGGATCTAGTTGAGGATATGACAAAAAGAGGAAACTTATATTATATATATATTATACTTCAGTCAAGCTATCAAAGCAGAAACATTAGTTGCACACTCTACATTAAGAGTGATTTGGGGATTTGGGTGATAGAAGCCGTAAAAATCTTGTTAAGTATTTAGTACAATACAGTTTGCTGATGCCTAATGTTAGTGTGGAAGTCAATAGGCCTGCTCTCTGATGCTAATGGGCATTCTTTCAAACATAATATCTCAAACTTGACTTATGTTTATACATTTTCTCAAAACATAAACTTCACCTCATCTTCATAAAGTTTCACTATAACATACGATGATAAAACAACAACATCAAGCTCCTAAACACTAATGTTGTAGTAGAGGTCTCCCAGTCTAACACTACAACATTCTGCTGCATAGAGAAATAAATTGATGTCTAAATGAATACTTGTGTGCAGCAGGTCTGTTCAGCGGTTCTTAATTAACATTAAATCTGTCAGTCACTCATTGGTTAAACTGTTGTAAAACAATGCAATAGAACAGTTTCTATTGCTCCAGAAAATCCAGCAGAGGGACGCAGCTGGACTCAAGAGTTACAGAAGACAGATTATGCCAGTTATTATTTTATTCAAATATCCATCATTTTCTGATAAACCTAATGTTATTAAACCAGGGCCTCCAGTATTTGGACCAAGTAGCTCTTTATATATAAAGTGTGTCTGAAATGCTATGTAGCTGTCATTTCTATGTGTCAGATACATTCTTAATCAACATTAACAGCAGAATGGCTAAATATAAGTATCAGATCAGCATCAGCTTCATCACACATGTAATATTAAAGCAATCAGTAAGGGGGCCAAAACAAACTGGATTTGGGTAATCTCTAATTTAAAGGTTTGCTGCTGATGGCTGACTGTGCTCACTCGTTCTGTGCATGTTGCTGTTGTCCTTAGCTTTTCTTCAATCTCCTTCCCAATCTTCTGAACCGTCACTTGAGTCTGCTTGATGGCTCGCTGGGTCGTGTGAAGCCTGCAGGAGGAGGAAAACACAAAGTCATCATCCTAATCATCACACACTAGACCACAAGTGTCGTTCCCAAGTGGCCACCAAGATGACTGGCTGAATAGAAACTGAGCATCAGTGTTATGATTTCACCATTGCATTGAGCTAAAATGTTTACAGTGACTGTTTGGCAGACATAAGAATTATGACCGTCTCCATCTGGAAAAGTTTCTTTTTCTTATTTACTGGAGTTGATCTTCATTGTTCCAGCCCTACTGCCAAGCCTCCAAAACTGTAAAAGTTGATGATGAGCTTTCACATTAAACAAAGGACAAAAGTAATACCGACAACACTCCCAGTGTTAAAAGTTTACAGTTCGTTAGAGCTTTATATAGGTTCTGCCAGACGGATAAAGTTCTTAAACACCACAAACCACAATTATCACAACAAAAGCATAATCACTATAAATTCTTTAATAATCTAACCACAATGTGAGATCAAAAGTTGTCCGAAAGACCTGAACCCATCATTTCCAGAAAGTGAAGACAACCTTCAAACCTACAGCTGATTCGCTGAAACCACAGAGATGGAGGCCCATTTCCGAATGCCTCGTCACTGTCATCAATAAAATAGACAACAGCAAAATCAGTAGACAAATGACAAGCAAGCATATTATTTAGACCATCCATCACTTTGGCAATTACCTAACAATGTTTTCTTCAAGTCTAGAGCCCATCCAAACAGGGACAGCACCCCACCCTATCACCCCAAACAACCCAAGGGACCCAACAACTCAACAACAAGCCTGGGAGGTGGGAGTGAGATCCAGAAGACCGACAAAAAGGGGGAGCTTGCAATTAGCAGCCATGTTAGTGTTTTTAAGCAAGACGTGACCTACTTTAAGAAAGCTTTATTAAAAATGAAGATGCTTTTTTTTTTTTTTTTAAATGGTCCTATAACCATTCTATTGAATATGCATCACAGCAAAAACTGGAGACCCCAATCACAACAATAAAGCAGAGTGTGATTTAAGTCACAACAGTGATGAAAGTTGAGCTTTCCTTAGATGCACTTGCTTTGAGACTTTAAGAAATTGCCCCTTGATTTGATATAGTGTAAGAGAGTCATTTTACAAACCCTCTAGGATTTGTTAAGAAACTCACACAGTAAACACCACTAGAAAACAACTTAAAAAGGAAATCTGTTTCAAAGATAATGTCAATAAATCTTTGGGGAGGAGTCCTATAGGAAAATCATTTCATGTTTCTGCCCGCATGTTTAATCTGTCTGAGGTGACAGTGATAGCAGTTGCAGATAGTCCTTTAGAGCATCAGGGCAAATCTGTTTTGACAGCTTCATCTGTTTAGGAGATTGCAGTGGGAGAATCTGATCTGGCCTTTTCCCCCAGGTGAGAATAGTTACGTATCTCTTCCCTCCTTTTCACGCATGTCTCCCTGCTTATCATTCCCTGAGCCTTGGCCTAACGCCTGCCTAACAGGCAGCCTTTGGAACCACATGGGGCAGGAGGACTCCCAGCGTACACATTCACACGGGGGCAACAGTTCAATCAACTGCCCAGAGATCAGCTCCTCATGAGCGATGACAACTTTCCTTTTCCATGGCATAAGAGGTACTTAACGACTTTGCCATTGGGTAGGATTTGCAGGAAGCTATGAGTGAGGCTGTGCACTCAACTCTTGACAGAGATAAACATCAGAAAAAAACGTAACATTTGCTCTTTTGACCATGGCACTAGGAGACGTCATACTAACCTTTGAAACGTCCAGATATTTTGATAAACAGAAGGCATCTTTTAGAAAATCTTGAATACCGACTATTTTGTGAGGTAAAAATCTAAAGCTTTTAAAAATATTAAATTTACCTTACAGCTGTTCATCACATGCACATGAGCCCAGTGTACTTATCAAAACAAATGCGGGTCAGAGGAAACAAGCGCAAGAAGTAATGACCTTGCTGAATTCATTTCCAGCAAGCATTTGTTAAACAGCACAGGGTGAACAGGGCAGCCAATTAAGCTATTCAAAACAATCTCCCAGACATTTGGAGACAACAAATTGTGGATAATGTCCCACTATCACACCTCTGGCAGGGACACAACAGAGAGCACAAGAACACAGGGAAATCAAAACAAACTAACCTAAATTCTGTCTGTATCTCATTGCCAAAGAATGTCAACATATTTAACGCTTGCTATTCACCTCAATTCACCATTGTCTCCATCTACATGGAGTGGAAGATAAGATTACTGGAGAAAAAGTTCTTTGGCAAACCTGCATTATGCTCCTTCAGGCTGAATGTTTTTGTTGTTGCTGCTGAATTGCTATAAGCCCTGTTTACATGACAACTACAACACAGATGCAGTGCAGCTAAAGAGATTTTATCAAAAGATATTTTTGGTCTCAACAGGGTCAATGGGGGTCACACACTTTGGATAACTACAGAAGTTAGGATCTTCAATAAAAGTTCTACATTCAATTCTCATCCAGTCATAGCTGCTCAAGGTGCATAAGTGATTTATGTAAATAAATAAATAAATAAATAAATAAATAAATAAATAAAGCAAATGTTGTATTGTATTAAAAATGAACAATAACATCAAGATGCTGAGATAACATGACACATCACTGCTGGGTAAGTGTCAAAGAGTATGCAATTCTTGTTATAGTAGGCAAAAAAAGCTGAGAACTACAAACAATTTGTCACATAGTACCAGTGGAAGGCAAAGAGCCTGGGGAAAAATAGGTCTCTCAGCCTTGAAAAAATTTATCAAAGTGAAAAAAGAAAAGAAAAACATTTATCAGTAGATAGAAAGGCTGTTGGAGGCCAAATGCATAAAAATACGAGGGGGAAAAAAAATGTGTTTACCACCTTAGAAATTTTATGCATGAGCACTGATCTGATTTTTTTCCACTCCAGTCATGTGAAATAAGAACAACAGCATTCACAATTATATGTCCATGTTGATTTATAGTTTAGGCAGTCCTATTGCTACTGTAGCCTGGTTGCTGCTGGTTGAGACCCCAGGGTCTGCCACAAATTCAAATACAGCTGCCTGTTTAACATAGACCCACACCAATGTCCAGTGGCTGAAAAATCCAACAGGCAGGCAGGTGGACATCAAGCGGTGACTGAAGGAAGTTATTATTACCTCAAGAGCTTATGGGACACAAGAGACCCCCACAGAGTGTTAGTAACACAGTGCTCTGCTTCTGTAAACACAGAAGTAACAGGGAGCAATGAACTGTGAAAGTTTTACTTAATGATATGACAACCAGAGGTGGGAAGTAAGTAAGTAAGTAGAAGTTTCAGGTATTTTTACTGTACTTGAGTATTTCTTTCTTTCACAATTTGTACTTGTACTCTCCACAGTATATTTGAATAAATATCTGTACTTTCTACTCCTTGCATTTTCAAACCAGTCTTGTGAGTTTTTTAATGCATGAGGGGAATTCTTGATTTTTTTTCATCAGTCCACTGCTGTTATTCACTTGCAGCAATGGTAGATATGCATAAGCAGTTATGTAGTGTGTTAATCTCAACAGTCTCAAGTCAGCAACTACACGAGGCAACTTACATGAGTGTTTATAAGCATTTGAAGAGCCTTGCAACTGGAGGGGGGTCTAATATCTCTAATTTCAGGTGACCAGAGATCTGGTTTTAAATTAATTGCACAAAGGCCAAATCGAAACATTTTGAGGCTGGATGGTGGTGAAAAACTGTTACAAATATTAAAATATTGAAAACTGATTTGCACATTAGAAGAAAGGCAATGCTCATGCTATTCTTTAAAGCTAGATGGTATCATCTTCCAATTATATTAATATAACATGAGATCCAGTTAGCTTTGTGCAAAAATGGTTGATATATAATTTACTTTTATATTTTAATTACATTTCAGAGGCTGTATGTTTTGTAGTATTAGTAGTGTAGTAGTATTGTACCTGTAGGTCTACTTCCGTAAAAATTTGTGTACCTTTGCCAGCTCGGGTGATACCACGTCATTATCACAACATTCATCCTCCACAAAAGTGGTGTTGTCATTGTACATTTTTAAAGTAGCTCTATAAGTCTTTGGTGTCAGAGAGATGTAAGTAGTGAGGGGGTCACATAAGTACATCCACTTCAACATGACACCTTTTACAACAGTGGGGTAAAAGACTTGCCTCTAATCATTATAAACTGGGAGAGCAGTCTCTTCTGCCACTCTCTGTTCTTTTTGTGGCATTTCAGCTACTCCAACATATGACGACAGAAAGTCAATTTTATCTCTACACAAGGGGAACAGCTGGATAATCTTCATCACTGTCTTCTTGGCTCTTTTTCTACCTAGACAGGGGTCCTGCTCTCTGTAAGATGGGGCTCAATCTCTATATCAGCCTCTCTGACAAAGGTTTGCTGATAAATGATCTGTACACTCCCTCTTCATCTCTCCATCTAAGGCACGTTGTGTCTGCTAGCCCCCATCACCATGTTACTCACACAAGAGAGTGGTGTTGTCAACTGGAGCCAAGAAGTAAAGCCGAATGTGAATCTGCTGACAAATTACTGTCATTAATCAAGTTCAGTACTTTCTTAGCAAAGTACTTCTCATCCCTTTCCATTAAAGCTCTGTGCCTTGAGAGATGTTTTTCACTGGGCCAAGGCAGAAAGAGAGAAGACTGGCTAAGAATATCTGACAGAGTGGGTATCCCATGCTGATATACTATACATCACTGTTCTTTGAGGCAAAATACGTATTTAATTCTAATTCTCTGGACAAGCCACTTTAATAGTTTTGATGACCAAAGGAAAGCACTATTTTATGCTCCATCGTTTGTTAGGGTAACTTGGATGGTGCAGAATCAATAGCATACGAACTTGAATGAAACACAATAATTAATCAATGTATTCAAGTTACTACGACATCCTACGACATCTCATTTACAGTTCTTTTTTTTCTTTAGGTTTTCTGTCTTCTAATTCTCTCACACAAGCGCAGAACATACATGCTTAGCCACTGACTGTGGATTCGGCTGTGACAAGTGTCACTTGTCGGCCTAGACATGACGCAATACAGCATTTCGCCTGCTGTTTCACTGCCCTTGCCAGTGACCATTCTCTCCCGTGACTGTGACTTGTGTGCTCTCTTTTAACATGGGACACAACAATGTTGCCTTCATCAACCTCATAAAGTGCTGGGTTTGTCTCATTCAGACAGTGGTCACCTTGACAGTACTGTTTCTGGCAGCTTCATTCCGACATACCCGACTGGCAGAAAGCACGTGGATACTATGGCTCTCCCAGTCACAACCCATACACATAAGATTATTTTAGTTTTAATAATTTAGTTAATGACAAAAGTTGACCAATAAACTATTATGCATCCATCCATTATTTTAATCAGTGGGGGGCTGAAAGCCTATGCCAGCTGTCAATGGCCAAGAGCCGGGGTACACCCTGGATGGGTCACCAATCTATCTCAGGGCCAATACAGACAGACAGGATATTTATTGATTAATTTTATGTTGCAGAGTAAAATGGGAAAATATCTTGACCTCTTGTGTTAAGCTTGTTTCAGGTATCTAACCAAAAACCCATTCTACAGAAGCACTCTGACAGGAGTGAGACGTTGCAGGCACTGCAATTTGAGGGAAGAGTAGGGTATCAATGTAAGTGTGTTAAACTTTGCAGAGTCCCACTGGGTGTGGACAGAAGAAGAGGATGTGGAAGAAGGCTGCAATAATAGATGAAGCAAGACCAGAGGTCATAAAAGTTATGATTCCAACTGTGCTTTTTTCCTGTAAGCTGCTAAGGGGGCAATAGCCTCCTCTCATATAAACATAAACCCTGACCACCTCTAGATGAGGGAATACTCTTTAAGTTCAGCCAGGATCCCTCTTTTTCCATGACACTAGAAAGGCCCGGGATACATTTATATGCACCTACTTAGTTCTTATAGTTGGTAAATGATAGTTAAAGCTTTCATAATGCACCTAATGACAGGATCCTTAACTTAATATGGAAAAACTTAACTTTAAACCTTCCAGATATGCGTTTATTTAAACCAAAAAGGGTGTAATTATATTGTTAAGCGAACAGACTTCGGTTAACAGAGGGTTTCCCTTCGGGGAAGCCCTGCTGATTCTGAAAGTAGTGTTTACATTCTACTCCATTTAAATATAAATGCACAACACCGAGCATATGTTTGTCAACAGATGCCAGCATTGCCCGTTGTCATTCAACCTCCTCATTACTGCACCAGGGTTCCCCTTACTGAGAGAATCTTTGTCTCCTTCTTCTGGTGTAGATTTGCACTGCAAGTATTACAGCCCACTTATCAAGTAGTTATGAAATAATATGAAGAAAACTCTGAATCGCAGGTATGAAGTTCCTTAATTCAGAGAGACTGCAAAAAGAAATTCAGTGTAGACTTCAAGTCTTGCAGCTTTAAATACGGTTGGAGGCCAGCAGAGCTGATAATTGGTCTAAAGATTGCCTTTCCTGTGGCACCATCTGCTGGGCTACAAATGGTCAAGATAAAAAAAAAAGAAAAAAAAAAGAAAAGGAAACACACAATAGCTGGTAGTCAAATCACATGACAACATTAAGCATGCACAAAGGCGAATAAACTATCTATTTCCACAAAGACTAGAATAGATGTAGTTTGAAATAAATCAAATCCAAATCCACCGCAAATGATAGAGGAACTGCTGTTAGTTCATTACATTTCAATGATGTGAGAAATGTGTTGACTGAGGTCTGGTGGAATGATGATGTGACATAATTCTGCTGCATGGCATGGATCTTACCTGAGCAAAGAGAACACAGTGTAGGAGTTCCTGACTGAACTCTGGTCCACCTGAAGCAGACTGTTTTTCTTCCACTCCGACTGATCCTGCAACAGCCACACATCAAGGTTTCACAGTGTGAAAGCGAAACAGTGTCCAGATAAAGCAAAGGAGATCAGGGCTGGGAATTCCATTATAACAGTAAAGTTCTGGAAAATGGACAAAAGGCTATACCCTGTGATCAAAGTCAGCTGCATAGTAGCCATCATTCAATCCAAAAATGATCTCATTTGGATTCCTGGATCGAATCTGCGAACAAAGCAAGGCAGCAGAGGGTCATTGTAGAGACAGAATTAAAGCGAACAAAAACCAGGGGTCATTTAAATTTGCATGAGACTGTGTTCTCTGTAAGCTTTGAAGAGCCTCACTGTGAAATAATGCCAATAACACAGACTTCTTTTATTTTACAAAAGCTTTGACTCAATTCCCACAGAGTTTCAATTTGCTGTTTGGTGCTGTTCTGATAAAAATACCGTTAGATGTATAATGTATTTGTTTTAAATTGTATGCAATATTTTATGTTTCAGGCCAAATTGATTGAGTGCAAATCGTTAGTTAAAACTCCACACAAACTATGAGTGCAAATGACAGTTGTACTAACAGAATTCTGCTCTCACTCATTTACAGTATCTGTCCACAGTTCCTGCCATACAGGAATACTGTGACAAAGCTGTAGCGTGTGCTTGCTGACCTGTTGTCCTGTGTATCTGAGGCCATCCAGATTAACCTTCCATTCTATGAGGAGCTGATAATGTTCCTCCTGTCCTCCCCATATCCTCACCACAAAGCAAGAAACTGAGGTGTCCAAAAGGTCTGGCAGCATGCCAAAATCCAGGCTCCGCCAAGTAGGATTCTGAAAAGCACACGTGCACAGGGACACACATGCATGGACACACACACACGGACACACACACACGCACATATACATGAGAAGTAGAATTCGCCTAGTACAGGGTTTAAGGCCAGATATAAGAGTGACGAAATCTAATAATTATACATTCAAACAACAGTCCAGTGATGATTTTGGAATTTGGGCCTCTTAAAATCAAAACGGATGTCAAAAGTAAACTTTTTATCTCAGAGTGCTGAAGCATTTAAATTTGTGTATGGCTAAGAGCCTGTATGATACAAAAATGCTTGGCAACTCTGTCAAATGCAATTTGATCTCTGTCCACTGTAAAATTACAGAATTACACTGTTCTATAGAAATCCTAAAGTCTGCACACAACTAAGCCTGTTTCACATATGAACTCCAGACAGTGTGAGAAGAAATCAGCCTCTGTACACTCTCTGTACAGTACACTTACTTTAAATCCTTCACGGGAGCGTCTCATTCTGACATTTGCATTCTCACATACACTCCCTCCAGACAAAGTCAGGAGAATTTCAGCACATGTCTAAATCAGGCTCTAAACCCTGTTGGCTGGTCCTAGAACTTACACACTGGCAGAGTAAAGTGTTGTTTGTACAGAGCACTGTAGCCACCAATATTATTTAATTATGAGCATCTATCACGGAGAAAATTGGAAGGATAGGGTGAAGAGGAATGTCAAATACATAAGTACAATCCATAAGGGTGGGAGTAGGGAAAATATAACTAGTGAGAGTGAGTAGCAGAAACAGAGGAAGACAGCAAAAGCATGGTGACAGGAAGAAGAAAGAAATGTCGAGAAGAACTGTCAGCAAGGATTCAAAAGGAGGAAGTTGGGCTAAGAGGTGACAAGTCCTGATTCCCACAGTGCACTGTACATTCTGCTGAGAATACTTAACAGCATGCCTGGAAAGTTGCTTAGGTCAGCTCATGACTCAACAACAGGCTGCTAGCTTTGGCTGCTTCCAAAGCTGCATGTGGGGCTGCATCTGCCACACAAAAAGTGGGACCAGCCAAAAAACATGTACAGTACTAAAATACAGCTGTGTCATTTACACCACTTACTGAAAGGTTTATGTAAGGATACTTACCAGTGAGTCTCGAATGACTTCACTTTTGTAAAAATCTAAAAAGACATCAAAGAATGCAGATTAAAAGGAGAAAAAAAAAAACACACTGAACAAGAATCAGTTGAACAACGTCTAAAAAACATCTGTATGTATTATCTCTCACACAAATCCAGCCACTTGTTACATGTCTATGGTTGAGATTCATTTCAATAGGTTTCATCACATAAACATAAACGTTAGTAAATAAATATTGTGACTGTATGAAAATGTATTAAGTTTTGCATTAGTATATCATTTCTATTCCATGGTTAATTTCCCTGTTAATACGAAGCACACTTGTTACTGGAGGTACTCACTGAACTAGCTAGCTATTTTTTTTTTTTTGTTCTTATCCCGTGAGATCACGGTCGCCACAACGGATCATTGTCCGCATGTTGATTTGGCACAGTTTTTACGCCGGATGCCCTTCTTGACCCATCGGTTGGGACTTCTATTGGGATGGGAAAGGACTGTTAGGGGTTCAGCGTTTTGCCCAGAGACACGATGACAACCAGCCGGGACCAGGGATGGAACACCTGACTCTGTGCTTTACCAACTGAGCTACAGCCGCCCCCTGAACTATTACAAACCATAAAATGACAAATAAATTAATTTGGATTTTATATTTTTTTTATTACCACCTTAGCTATTTAGTCTATGTTGTAAAACTATTAGTTCATATGGGATAGAAAGAATTTTGAATGATGATGATGCAGAATGTCTTAAGTATATGTATAATAGTTCACGTGTACTACATGTGAGGTCGTAGTTGAGGTAACAGAGCGAGTGACAGACTGGCATGTGAGGAATAGGTTAACACTTACCTCTAGATATGCGGTCACCTATACAGAGGTGGAGGGTGAAGTATGTGTCCAGTAGTGGGGAACCATTCTTGTTGACAATATTTCTAGCTGCAATGCTCCGGAGATGACGCAGTCGTCTCTGTTTTGGTAGGGGGATAACCAGAAAAAAAAAGGTTCTGTTTCAATCTGATCACAGTATGATTGTGGACAAATACTATCTAGATTGTCGTGAAGACACATAACCTGGACTGGGTCCAAGAACAAGTGACAAAAGATGCCTAGAGATCAATACAGTATCAATATCCGGAGTCCTTATGTACAGCCAGTCTAAAATAGCAGTTATTATTCAATCACAGAGGCCGCACCACCTCTGAAAAGTTTAAACAACAGGGCATGACGTGGTAGAGTGGCCATTTAACTTTACAGGCATGGTCATTCATGAGAACTGTATCAAGGTTTGTACATCTTAAAATTATTTATCAGAATTTACAAATCCATCCATCCATCATCTTTAGCCATTTATCCTGCTCATGCTGGAGCTTATCCCAACTGTTATTTGGCAAGAGGTACACCCTGGACAGGTCACCACAGAGAGACATACACAGACAGACAACCAGTCATTCACATTTACACCTACAGACAATTTGGAGTTACCAATTAACCTAACGTGCATTTCTTTGGACAGTGAGAGGAAACACACGCAAGCATGTGTAAACACCACATAGACCTTTAGACCTTCTAGCTGTGAGGCGACAGCACTCCACTCTACCATCGCGCAGCCAGAATGAAATGACTTCACTTTAAAGCCACCATACAGAAGCAGCAATGCAAAATTAACTCAAGTAAAGACCCGAGACAAAAAAATATCTACACAATTTATTAGTGACAGTCTAAAACAATTTATTACATCTATATCACTTTGAGAATAATTCAAACACCTTCAGGCAGAAGGCGATGGTTTATTAAGAATCTAATATTTAATAGAAATAAACTGATGTAAAATAAATGACTCAAAGACAATCATTTTATTTTTATAAAATAAATGATGCCTGGGAAATTTGTGTATAGATGCACAAGTTGGCATTTGCAAATTCCTGCTTCAGGCCAACAGCGAAAACACTACTTTTCCCTTAACCAGCAAGTCGGGTCTGTCCCCCGCAGCCATACTGAGGCTAAATCTAAATCATGGGATTCCGCATAAGATTAAGAGCCCCTTAAACAAAAACACTGTTTGTTCCAGAAAGAATTTTTAAACCCCCTCCCTTTAAAATATCAGCGCAGTTTTGTCTGCGTGACTTCATGTGGGTGACAGGCAGAAAGAAAAGGTTGCGATCACACTTTCGCTGTATTAAAATACTGTGGTGGGTTGGGCTTTCCAAAATAAAAGTACACTAATATCTGAGACTTTACTGTAGAGCCCACGAGCTTAGACAAAGATTAGGGTCTGTATTAGTTGTTCACGTGTCGTTACATGATCAAAAAGTCAGATGGTGGTATGTGACAAATTGATTAGCTGGTCATTAGCTAATCTTTTCCTGATCATCTGTAGTTCAGAGCCCAATTTTTATAATCTGAAGTAACTAAGCTCTGGTTATAAACAGTTAAGAGTTGCATTTTAAAAGGCAGGGGATATCCTTAAAACTTACAATTAAAATGGATATAAAACTCAATCTTGCAATATAATTAAAACATCCTACCTCTATACCTACAACCCCAATTCCCAATCCCAAGTTTGGAAGATGTGTAAAATGTAAATAAAAAAAGAATTTAATGATTTGCAAGTCTATTCAACCCATATTTTATTCACAATAGAACATAAACAACATATCGGATGTTGAAACTGAGCCATTGTTACATTTCATGGAAAACATTACCTCATTTTGACTTTGATGGCAGCAACACATCTGAAAAAAGTTAGAAGAGGGTGATGTTTAACAATTGTCTTTAAATGTCTGGGAAGTGAGGAGACCAGTTGCTGGAGTTTTAGGAGAGGAATGTTGTCCAATTCTTGTCTGATGCAAGATTCTAGCTGCTCAATAGTCCTGGGCTTTTGTTGCTGGATTTTGTGTTTTATGATGGGGCAAATGTTTTCTATTGATGAAAGGTCTGGACTGCAGGGAGGCCAGTTCAGCACCCGGACTCTTCTCCTATGAAGCCATGCTGTTCTGATGGATGCAGTATGAGTTTTTGCATTGTCTTGCTGAAATATGCAAGTCCTTCCCTGAAAGAGACAGTCTCTGGATGGGAGCATATGTTGCTCTAAAACCTCTATGTAGTTTTAAGCATTGACGCTGCCCACACCACAGACACTAATGCGCCCCCATATCATCAGATTGAACTGTTCACTGATAACAAGCTGAATGGTCTCTCTCCTCTTTAGTCCACAGAAATCAACGTCCATCGTTTCCAAGAAGAATTTAAAATTTTTATTAATCTGACCACAGAACAGTTTTCCATTCTGCCTCAGACAATTTTAAATAAGTTTTGGCCCAGAGAACATGGGCATCATATTCACATATCGCCATCGTGTTCAGGCAGTGCTTTCTGGAAGTGTTCCTGAGCCCATGCAGTGATGTCCAGTAGAGAATCATGCCTATTTTTATTGCAGTTCCACCTGAGGGCCCAAAGACCTATGCATCCAGTTTTTTGGCCTTGTCCTTTGCACAGCGGTATTCCTCCTGATTGTCTGAATCTTTCGATGAGATTATATACTGTAGATGATGGGATCTTCAAAGTCTTCGCAATTTTACGTTGAAGAGCTTTTCTCTAAAATTCCACAATTTTTGGGCGCAGTTTGTCACAGATTGGTGAACCTTTGCCCATCTTCTCATTACTTTTCCAGCCTTTTCGTGTCCATCTTCCAACATTTTTAACATGTATTGCTGCCATCAAATTCAAAACGAGCTAAAATGTGTTATGAGATGGTAAAATGTCTAATTTTCAACATCTAAAATGTTGATTATGTTCTATAGGGAACAAAATATGGGTTGAGGAGATTTCCAAACCATTGAATTCTGTTTTAATTTATTTTTTCACATCATCCCACCTTTTTTGGAATTGAGGTTGTAAAACAACAGGCAACCACGTGATATTGTCATTACTTTTTATTCATATAAAGCCACATTTCGAGTTTCCAGGCCTATTTGTTGTGTGTAAATATTTCTGAAATCACCATTATTTATCCCAAAATATTTGGACAGGATTGCATTGCCTTTCACATTACATTTGCTGCGGCTTTGATAGCATGGCTTCAACATTTGTTTTATATCTCACAGTTTTCCTACGAAGTTTGTGAATAGAGATAACATCAATAACAGGTCCTCAGTCTAACAAGTCCAACATTCACCAACCCTCCTGAATTTCACTCTATGTGCATCCGGTGCTGTCAATAGAACACTCAAAAAAATTTATTGTGAAACTAGACATCTTGTAATGAAGGTGGTGTAAAATCTTTCAAAAATTATAGTATATTAATCACATATATTTCATTTATATTTAAGAATGCAGCTGATGTGTCTACAGTAATTTCTAATCAGTGCAGATTTAAATTAAGCTTCAGCACTGGTCACAGACTAGTGACTTTAAAATAGCCATCTGGTTCAAGGTCACAAATATGACAGCACAGGAAAAATAAAAAGCGATCTAACAATAAAAATGCAGAACGTTGTACTCATTCTTCCACTGTTAACTGAATTAAACCTCACAGTTCCAGTCAATGTGGAGAACTCTACTGTAGATGTTTTAAACGATTGCTGCATTAATATGTTCACTTCTGGTTGCTGGGAGCCAATCAGATGCTAATTCATCAAGCTGCATAATATTTATAAGACTGTCAATGCAAAATGAACACATCCAGAAGTGTTTTCTTCCACTATAAACAATATCTAGCTTCAGGATACCACGTTATGGATATGACCATCCATGTCGTGTTGTCTGTAATTCATTCTGATGATTTAGATTTTTGAACTGTAACCTGCCAACTCACATTCATTCAAAATGAAAGAATGACTTACTGAATGAATGAATGGGAGATTGTTGGTTCATGCTTTGTAAGACTTCCATTGGTCAAATGACCTTAGTTCGTGATTGACACAATTTTATAATAGGGTTTAAAAAAAGACGTAAAATAAAATACACAATCACTCAGTGACTTTTGCTAACGTTGCCTTTCCCTCCGACTAAGCTGTCACATGCGCACCGACATAACGCCAAGTTAAGTTGCCATTAGCAGATTCACAGTAGCTTTGCACACATTGAACCCAAATAGCGATTTATGCGTTTTAAAATTGGAGAACACACACGAAGGGCATGGTTACAAATGTCTAACACCAGCCTAACTAATTTACTGAGTCAGTGGTATCAGTCCAGTTCCTGTGATTTTCATTTAGCTAGCTAACTGCAAGCTAGCAGTTGTTAGCTAACAACTAGCCTGACAGGCCTGCCGTTTCTCCAAGCAGCAGTTAGAAAAGACGTTGTAAACTAACACGGTGAGGTTTTCCTGTGTTCATTTGACCGCAATTTGTTATCAACGCGAGCTCAGACGCTTTGAATTTACCTGCTGTGATGTGAGCTCTACGTGTAAGGCTCGAGAGGATGAAGCTCCAGAGTTGGTGACAGAGGCGGCGGGGATGGCGAGAACCCGACCGGTGATAGAGTTCATCCTCCTGCCGGCATCAAGCGACTCCCCCTCATTCAACAAAACATCCCATATTCGACATCCAGGACACACGCTTTGAAGTTAACGAAGCTCTGAGCAACCACGAGAGACACGCACACTCGGCTGGTAGTATGGAGAAAGCGCTATACAACAGCTGTCAGCTATTCAACAGGACGTAAACAAAGTACAGGCTTATTTTGCCTTACTTGGCCGGAAATCCGTCTCTGGCTGGGAGGAGCAATAGCCAGGCTGCCGATTGGCTCAAATTAACATCTATTTTCCAAAGGCGGGACCTATTGACGCAACGTCGCTATGCCATTGGTTGTCCTACCTGCATATCATCCAGAATGGGCTAGTGTGTGTAGAAAAATGTCAAAGCTACAAAAATATGAGGAAGTGGAATTGAACAGCGTGACATGCAGGTGATAATCAAAACGCTGGGATCCATGCAGTTTTTCATAGAAAATCCATTAGAGAAGGGAAAGTTATATGTTCATAGCTATCTAATTGGCTTTCGCCAACTAGCGTTTTATATATATGTATACATGTACATATATATATATATATATATATATATATATACAGCTCACTTCCAAGTACACAAACATTAGGCCACTAACGGCAAACAAAGGGGGGGTGGCTTCATGACCCTAGTGACGACACAAATGATCGAAAATGTTTAACTTGTTTTCTCTATTTGAAATACTACTAGTAACACCAATTTACTCATCTATATAAAAGATGTCAGCAGAATGCAAGAATTGTTGAGAATCATACGATCACACACGTATAGGTAGTAATAAAGTAATGTGTATAAAAATAATAAAACAATTATTATTGATTTACGTCCACACTAAAGATTTGAAAAATAAAAGCACTTACATTTTATATTGTTAGAGGCTACTATAGATTGTTGTAATGAACATATTAATCATATGATTATTTTTGTTGATTGATTAATTCAGAGATGCAATACTTGGTTTCAGTGCTTTACGTAGTGTTAGCCAATAACAATTGTGTTGTATTTTATTATATGGTAACTAATTTGGTTTGGGAAAAGATTAATACCGCTGCTATAATCCAAATAGTATTTACACCTGAGCAGTGGTGGAATTTACTCTACCATCAGAATTTTTTGTCATCACCCCGATTGCAGAATATGTAACAACCATCAGGGGGCAGCATCCGCACATTAAGCACTTCTGTTTCTAAAGCAAACAGTAGTGAGTGCTTTCTGTTTCCAGTCTGTCTCCTGTATTTGAAACATATCCTGGCTAATTGTGGAGATAGTCATCAAATAAAGTGTTTCAAAACTGATGCTGTGATGGACAACTTTTTATTACTGAACATTTTATTTATTGATTGATCAATAGCAGTTGGCCTAAGTAGGCTACTGTTTAGAGGTGCTTGTTTTTTAGTTTCTACTACACTGTTCTTCCATTCCACATAATTTTATTTTACAGGTATAAATACTGGCAAAACATTTTTACTGGCAACGTTCATACAAAAAATTGTCAAGTAAAAGTTGGTGCATTTGTAAAGTAGCAGAAGTTGACTCAAGAAAGTATGAAATGAAAACATATTTACATGCTACAGCATCCATAATAACATTAAAATACTAACACAAAAATAACACTGACCTTTTTTTTTTTTTTTTTTTCAGCCTTTCAGCTTATCCCGTGATTTCAGGGTCTTCACAACAGATCATTGTACGCATGTTGATTTGGCACAGTTTTTTACACCGGATGCCCTTCCTGACACAACCCTCCCCAATTTCTACCAGGTTTGACTGGCACTGCACAACTGGGGGTGGGAATGGGCTGTTTGGGGTTAAGAGTCTCTCCCAGAGACACTTTGACATATAGATTTAACCACTGACCGTGTGGTCCGTGGACATCTGCCTTACCAACTGAGCTACAGCTGCCCCCATAAAAAGAACAGACTATTTTGAATAAAAAGTAAATTTACTTTTAATGCTTTAAGTTCACTTATAAAATGCACATATCAATTCCCATATATTAAGTAGAATATGAATACAAGGCTTGTACTAGAGTATTTGTGGCATTATTACTTTGAAGTTCCCTTGCTGCCTTGAAAACAGAATTTAACTAAGCTAACAATTTAAAGAAAAAATATTTTAATTATTTTCTGTGTTTTGAAATGTAAATCGGTAGGTGAACCTAAGATGTTTGTACAAGATCTGAGGTTGTTTCCTGCAACTGTTAAATTCTAAGGGTCTGTAAATAGTGACTGAATTCAAGACCAACCTCCCCCTTAGTTTTTTATGAAAAGAAACCAATAAATACGTGATTAAGATACACAGAATGTTTTAGTCAGGGATGAATTCTTAAGTATGAAATAGGAGAGTCTCTCAATCAAATGGTGCCTGCTGGAAAGCCAATTTTGCTCATTATTTCAAGTCATACAACCTCATGTCCATGTGTTGTGTGTGTGTTGTCCTTAAAAAAAAACAACTAGAAAATTTAAGTTCTAATAACTTAAAATTAACATATTTACATTAAGGCTTGGTTGGTCTTTTTAATGTTTTACAGTTTACTCCTACCAGTTTAAGTATTGTTAAGGTCAGACCTAAACTACCAGTGAGCCACTCAGTACAAACTCTGTGCAACAATCTAACCAAACATCACATTCAAATGTTCAATAGGCATCCAGCATGCAGAATGAGTAAATACCAAAAACTTCAGTTTCAGAGGCTGTGATACAGATTAGTTTCACAATATAAAGTAAAAAGACAATGGTAACATTATAGCTGCCTATGGGCAAATGAAGTCTGGAGGCTTGTGTGGTAGTGGCTTTAGATTTGTCCTTATGAAAGATAGACACACTTGAAATATCAGACAGAAGATGCCATTCACTATGTAGACAGGTCTCATCGCATTTATTGCTTGGAAATTCATTGTGCAAAGATTACACTGGTCATTTTCAGAAGTCACAATTGTGAAACCAAAGAAAAATTGCTCTTGTAATGACAGATAATTTACTTGACATCTCCATGCCCATCAACAGGACAACTTGTTCTGATTATACCCATGAAAATATTCACATATTTTATATAAGCACTAGTGACCACCCTAAAATATAACTTATAACTAAGGCTTTAACTTGTGCAATCCCTTCATGTTTAATTATCAGCCATGGCATGGTTACAAAGTGATGCAACGTACAGAGATACCAACCGTCAAGATTTAAAAAAAAAAAAAAAAAAAAAAAAAAAAAAACCCACACAACTGCCGGACCCAGACCTGAAGTTACAAAGGCATTTTTCTAGAGAAAGACCTCAGCATGTAATCAGCAATACAAAAAGTGCATTAGATATATTCATTGAGGGACAGGCACTGAAATTGGCTTCTTCCTCTCTATGAAAAATTAATACTATATGGCACAATCACACGTACTGTGCATTCACAATCCACTGTAGAATTCCTTTCAGTTTTTATACAGTAGAAAAACAGGCATGTGTGGGACAACATTGGTCTTTGGCTCAATCAACCTTTGGGCTCATTATCCCAATAATAATGTGGTACCTTCAATTTGCATTGTTTGTGCATTTAGCATATCCTCAAGAGTTTAGGGAGAATTACATGAATTCATGAGTAGAAGAAAACATTGGCACTCCCTCCAAATCCTCCATGTTACCCTCCAGTTCCAGCTAGAGTAACTCAACCTCTCTGCACTGGCTAAGGCAGTGAAAACCTGATGCCTTCACTGAGAAAATGAAAAAAAACTAAAAAAAAAACAAAAAGGCACAACTTCTGATGTGAAATTTGTTGCAACTTTATCCAGACAAGACTGTCTAATCTATTGACAGATGCAGGGAGAAGCCACTATTCTTCAAAACCTGACATTTCTTGAAGCGAATGTATGCTTAAGTGTGTGAGACAACACGAAAAGGAGGTTTCTTTAGAAAGCATGCTCATGTGTAGAGTTTGCAGTCCAGAGCTGATCCCACCCAGGCACCAAGATTGGACAGGGAGGAGGCAGAGGGGTCTGACAATGCTGCATCAGTTCAGAGCTTCAGTGCCCCCCCCCCCCCACCACCACTTCATTCCTTTCAATGGATATGCAGGATGTCACTCTCTTTCAGGCCAAAACGGGTCTTGTACTTGTCAAAAAGGCACTGGAGGGACTTGATGTACATTGCATGGTACAGATCTATGACCTCATCAGATGGGTCTTCAATTTTGGGCACTGTGATTGGTTCCCCAACTATTAAAAATAAAAGACAAGATTAAAACAAAAAGACCCAAACAAGATAATGACATTGTTAATCTATTACCAGATGATCAGGATATATCTGGTGATGATTGAAGAGTTAAAATAATTAAATACAAAATCTATTCTGAAATATGCTCACAAATTCAAACATTATCAGACAAACTTGCCTATGGTGGTGATAGGTTTGCAATAAGGTGCAATGCCCCAGGAGTTGCTAAAGAGGAGGCCACATCCATGGAATATACAAGGGGCAAAGCCTAAAATCTTCTGTAATCTCTTTTGCAGAGATCGCAAGCAGGTTCCCTCCTTGAAGACCACCTGCTTGTAGACATCATTTTCCCCAAAGGAATATACTGGAACCAAGTCAGACCTAAGGGAACACCAAGATCACATTTACCTTTAATGTGAGTTAGCAGCCAAGAACAAGGTTTGTGCAGAGCAGCCTTTTACTGAAACAAAAGCAGCAACAATATAACAAAATGACTAAGTAAAATGCATACATTTTAAATGTATGCAAATATTTTAAGATTCTATTTATTTTTTGCAAAGAGATATTTAAAGACAAATCTCTTAACAATTTTCCCTTGCTGAAACAAACTTTACAGAAGTCATCATTGTTTATCTCAAATACATTACATTTAATTTTTATTGTCATATGGCACAGTGTGTACAATAGCAAGGCAGGCAATAAGCCTTTTTAAGATCATTTAACCCAATTTAAATCAGGCAAGATTACTATAAAATATTTCAGTATAGTAGTAGTGCTTAGGACTAAATGAGTTGTCCCTCAATACCCAATATGTTGTTTATTTACGTGTAATGAAATGGAGCAAGTTACTCTGCAATAATTATCTAAAGTGAAATACCTCACACTGCTTTCAGACAGCAGGATGCTGCCATTTCCTGTTTGTTATTCTAATTCAACTTAGTATTGACAATTCACTAAGAGTATTTGAATTGTCATTTTATCTTTGATAACCTCTGACATCCTCTTTTGTCCAACTGCTCAAAAAAAAAAAAAAAAATTCCAATTAAGTTTCTTATATCTATTATTCTTTGTACAACTTTTGTGAGAGCCAGCTTCTATTCAGCGTGTTCACTATTGGAGAACTGACTGATTGGTTTTTGCTTTGGCAAGATGCAACAATTCAAAGAGGTATTATATACTTAGGAAACATTCTGTTCTGATCTACCTAGATCTGTACCAAGGATTAGAATTTAACCTTTGAGCATTTACAACATTTTTTGACTTAGACTTGAACTCCTGTTCCATTACTGCTCAATATCACAGCCTGTTGGTGTTTTACCTACATGAGCCAGTCTTTTTAGCACCAGATGTACTAAACCTTTTCGTATTCAATGTCAACTGATGGCCAGTTATCATAATTCCAGATTTCTAAGAACTGTGGGCACTTCAGTTATTTTTACCCTCAGACTGTTTAATTCAATCTAAAGATTAAAGACCCACCAAAAGAGAAATATTTCAGAGTTATACTACTGACCTTTCTTGACCGTTTTTATAAAGCTCAAAAATACCCCTTGTTGCTTTTACAACAATGAAGTGATGCTTTTATAAGCATCAAATAAAATCCACTAAAGATCCAGAAAGGGAAATGAATGTGACCTCAATTCACAGTCGCGGCTTTCAGATAGAATACCAACCCAGTTTTTAATGAACAAGATTCTGCATAGCTTCATGTCTTTTCTAGAAAGCTCTAAGCTTCTTTGGAGAAGGTGTCGGGCTGTTTGGGTTACCAAGACAACCCAGGGCCACTTCCTTTGCAATAGTCCTCCTTTTAATGCACTGCTGTACACATGACAATGCCTCCAAAAGGGGACTGCATGAAACAAGAAGCTCCAAGCTTCAGGAGACAACATTGCATATTCATATAACATTTGGTAATGCTGAGGTTATTTCACCCTTTCTGGGAATCATCATCTAGGGTTCTTTTATTCCAATGAGCCACTGCAGCCCTGAGAATGACATTTACATGTTGAAACTAGATTTGGTCAAGGCTGTTTTTAGTCGCTGTAAACACACACAGCTCACCCTTTCTGCAGGGCCAGCTTCACAAAACCTTTGCGATTCTTCAAGGTGACTGTATTCATGCCTGGCACACAGTGTAGAGACTCTGCTGCTCCGCCGACAACGATGACCACAGCATTCCCGGTCCCGTTCAAGGACAGCAAGTAGTCAATAGAGTTCCTGTTCACTGGACAGATACCTGAGAGACAAACAGTGGACATTAAAAATGCAGTAAAGCAGTGGGACACACAGTCCATAACAAGACAACTAAAGTTCCATAAATCAGTTGCATTAACAGATCTAAGTAAACAGCTGTGCAACAGGACAAAGGTCTGCTCTCCTAGAGATTAAGTTATCAGTCTTATCAGACATTTCAAGAGCACAAACAAGACCCTGTGGCTTCTTAAAGCATCTCACCTCCAGACATCAAGTATTCGCGAAGCACGGGTAAGCGGAAGTTTCCTGCCAGGGTTGCGAGGGATGGCTTGATCCCAGGGAATTTCTTGGAGAAGCCTGTGGCCTCTGTCCCAAAGTTACAGAATGCACCGAAACAGAAGATGCCATGGGGATGGTATCCGAATATGTAGTTCCGACTGGGCAGCAGGTTGTGAGTTTTAATTAGCTGAAAAACAAGAGCAAAAAGGGTTTAAAGTCTGTTTCCAATGGAGAGAGCAAACTGTAAAGAGGCCTAGAACATCTGATAGATGGAAATGAGCCATTTTCTATGAAAACTATTAAGCAATGCTAAAATGTTTCCAATAATATCGTTATCACCACTGTAATACATTCACTGTACTGTATAATATTAAACCAAATCTTTGAAGAGATAAACATATTGTAGTAGGAAAATATATAGGGCTGAAACTCATGAATTTCCTTCACTGAGTTGTGTAAATGTCAGTCTTCAAAATGCAAGACTGTAGAAAAAGATTTTTGTGTCAGTTTCTGGAGCCCTAAGACGACTTTTCAACTTACTCAAACCCCAAAAATGTTCAATTTACAATGATTTGAAATAAAAGAAATCTATATTTGGAGGCTCCTTTTGCTTGTAAAGTGTCTGATTTAACCTTGTGAGATTGTACTGGCAGCAGAGATGGTTTCATGCTGAAGCTGTAGAATCTCATAAGAAACTTTAACTGGGCTCTGATCTGCAGCGTAGACTTGGATCCATTACTATGTGTACACAAAAGCACCTTTAGTTGCAACGGTAGGCAAACAAAAGAGTTGCATAACTACATTAGCAAAGGAGCTCACATTCAAAATCCCCATAGTACCAAAGCACACAACCTGGCTGCCATGGTAGATGTGAAAGATTACAGTGGAACCAGGGATGAGTTTTAACTTTAAGACTTTGTTGCAGTAGACAGAGACTAGATCACTGCTTACTGCACTAAATCGATTGAGACTGGCACAGGCATCCACGTCACTGTTAGTACTCCAGACTTCCTACTGTTTTAATGGATGGTTTGAACTTTGACCAGTTGGTTTCCAACTCACACAGACCTAAATAAGTCTTGTGCTCATGATAGATGGAGAACACTTGCTCTACAAACAGATGAAGTAAGGTTATTTTGAGCAATCACACAAAGTAAAAGTACAATGCACCTTAAAATAACTTTTTCATCTGTTGTGACAGAGTTGAACTTTTATCTACGGACCTCGTGTACCCAACAACTCCCATTTCAGTGCTAACAGAAAGATTTGTTGCACAACAGCATTGCACAGTTTGTTTCTTTCAATATTGGGATTACTCAAAACAAAATCAGACTTATACGAGAGTGAAATGTAATCAAGCCTCAGGTTGATGAGAGAATGATTTCATCAACCCATTGGGAGACATGGCTACATGCTTCACAGAGGACAGATCAATGTGGTGAACTTTCAGCTGCAAAGAGACTTCAAATTTTTTTTTCATAGTACAACTCCTGACACTGCACTGTTAAGCACAGTCAGGGCTTAGGACTTTGATATCACAAGTAGAACGATAGATAAAGAAATGATACACAACTGTGTCCTGGACCCAAAGCCTGTATCGTTAAAATGTCTTTAGCTTCACCACCAGCTCTATACATTCAGTTTATTAAACACAGAAGCAGCAAATCATTTCATTGGAGAAGCTGGAAAAGGTTTGGAATTTCTGTTAAGTAAATGACTCAAAGGAATTCAAATGGACAGATTATATGTGGTGATCATTGTTGTTGTAGTCTCCTAAAGTCCTTAAATTTATTAATGCTGAATATGCAGAATACAGCAGAAGACACATATCCACCTTTTGAACACTAAACTTCACTTCTGACTTGTGCAGTGACAGTTTAGTCAAGTGTAGCATGTCTGAGTCATGCATTTATGCAGTGTGTTTGGTTGTGTGCCCATCTGTGCACCCTCACTTTTGACCAGGGGTGAAACACCTGAAGACAAAATGAGTTTGGCTATGCTCATCAACCTATTAGGTGGGACAAAGTCTCAAAGCCACCCAGACACACGGGCCCTCATCATAATGAGCAAAACAATCAGGGCCAACTTTCCTTTACCAGAATTTACAGACTTAATTATGGGCTCAAAACTCACATGTTTTAATGGTTATGATGCCTTCATTTCTGTTCCTAATTTTCAGGACTTTTTGACAAATAAACAGCGATGGACCAAGGAACAAAAAGTTACCTACCCTGATTGGGAAGTAGTCTCGGAAATAAGTCCAAACAGTCCAGTTTCTCACCCAGTAGGACCTCCTGCCACCTGAGGAAACAACAAATCATCACAGACTAGAAATCGTTTTTTTTTGATTGGTAAAGGGAAGTACACCTTTGGGGTGGTTACTTTTGTAGCATTTTCTCTGTTTCTGCATGAATATGATGTTAAAAAAATGAAAACAATCCCACCCAACAAAGTCCAACAAATATCACATCAAGTGCAAGATGTGGAATATCCCAGGAGGTCACATGCTACCCCTTGGTATGATCTTGGAAGTTAAAGGCCTCTCCTGCATGACTAATGCCAATAAACAACAACATCTTGAGTAGCAGCGTTACACCGATGAGGCCACTCTCCAAACAGCCTTACTGACAATCTACTGTCGGTGTATAGAAATTGTCAAAATACTAATGGGTTCACAAACATTCAAGCATCACTTTCGTTCTACTGTACATCTCAGAGCATTGTTACTAGAGCTGCAGCTTCATTGGCAGTTAAAGCATAGGTCCACATTTTTCTGAGTCCATCTCAACAGTTCTCACACTTCCACATGTAAAAAGATGATGTTTTAGTCAGTATTTGTTCCTGCATCTCCAGTGTGAGGATTTTCTGCTTTCCTTGGTCTAACAGAGACAAAAACTGAAACTCTTCTGGTATTTAGCAAAATAAAAAAAGCAATTTAAACAGGTCTTCAGTAATAACAGTAGGTTCGCTTTTTTTAACGTGTCAAAATGACGACATTCCAAACCTATAGTGAAACAGGATTATAGCTTTGATTTTACGTCCTGTCTAAACAGCTGCAAAGTGATTTTTATTAGGAAGAGGAAAATTATAATAACCGTTAAGGTTACAAGATGTCAGAATTTTCCAAAGGCCATTCTAACCTATTCATATTTGAAAAGAAGGAAATCCTCACTTTTGAGAAGCTGGAGCAGACAGATTTCTTCTTAACTATGTAAATATGTTTTTTTAGATTTCTACCAATCAACTGATAAATAACGTTAATGCATTGCCTTGTTTTGGGGTGTTCCAGTCGATGATGAGCCAGGCAGTGTAAATGGCAGCAATAATCCAGCAATCAGTGCAGAACATGTAGATCAATAATGCAGTGCAGGCAGCACCTGGAGAAAGGGGAGAGAAATTACAATTAAATATTTGAAGTGAAATACATAAAATCATTCACCAAAACTTAGATAAAAAGAAGTTAAAAGGTGAAAAAAGGCAAGAAGAAATATTGAGAGGGAGACGGCACATACAAGCAGTGAATAAGTCTGTGTGCAGCTTAGTGCTTTGACCTTATTATAAGACTAATGCGGCTGCAAGCTCCTAGATTTCTTTGCTTTGTTGCAGCTCAAGTAAAGAGTCACGGCAGCGCTCTGAAACAAACACGCCCATTTACCCAAGGCTAAGAATGAGATGACCCACTGCATCACAGAGATGACCTGTAGGTGTTTTTCCATCTTGGATCTGCAGGGCCAGAAAGCTGTCGGCAGGTCCTGCAGGGC